>NC_051847.1:170588251-170591129 GCF_002237135.1 Teleopsis dalmanni
AAATTTACGCTTACCAAACGAAATTATTTTAACTGAATTATTAGAATTAGTGGGGAAAAGTTTTTACTTTGATGTGTTTGTTGTAATTTTAATTATTTTTGTTGTTGCTGTTGTTGTTGCTGTTGCTGTTTTATGTTTTCAGCTTATTTAGGAATTTTCATTGAATTTTGTAAACCGCCTGTGGTCGGTCCATCTAGTATTTATGACTAAAATTTCAATCAAATATTTCATTTCCTTTCAAATTAGTACTGCACTTAAACACAGTTTTTTCAAATCCAAGGAAGACAAAGAGTAATTAATTATTCACCGTAACTAAATTAACCTCATTATTGTTGTTTCTGTTGTATTTGTGTTCGGAATCAGGCACACAAAAAGATACATTGTACGTACTGAAGTATAGCAAATCTGATTAGATACATGTAGCCATGAGCTGTGAAAATTATTTCGTTACACACTATAGTACAATAACAACAACAACAACAATAACAACAACAACAGCAATAAATAGTCGAAATTATGGCTTCAGTTCCGGCGAACTGTTGCCGCGTATGTATCTCATTATAAATTATTGAAACATTTGTAACTGGTTGCGACTACAACAACAAATTCCCTGTTGTTTTTGTAAATTTCTTTATTCGGAATGTGCGCCTAATAGCACATATAAGGCATATGTGTTATGGCAAGGCGTTCGGAAGGATAATTGGAACCCTAAGCCACTGTTTTTGGTTTCCTCAATTTGAGTTATGCTGAGTCGTAATGTGATTTCACGTTTGTGGTTTATCGTGTTTTGTTCAAAACCAACTTTAAAGAGCCTCCAGGCAAATTTTATATCCGACAAAAACTTTGTTGTATTTCCAAATGTTGTTGTTGTACAAATTTTTGCCTAAGTTATGATGTTCCAGTAATTACAACACAAAATCATTAATTTAAATAAGCACACGAAACCTTTAAGTGTAACAATTTAGGAGTTTCAGTGGGTTATATGCGGTTAGTTACACATATGTATGGTTTTATTTTAATAGGCCATCTGCTGATTTGGAATCTAAAATATGCAGAAATAATTTTAACAATTATGCGGTGATCAAATGTTGAAATGTCATGCACATATATACGTGCTTAACTCTAATTTAATAAATATTAATTATGACGATTAGATTTTGTGTATTTAGATAATGTTAAAGGGCGTTATTATCAATTAAATTTTTACTCCAAATAACTTATTTAAGAATAAAATAAATTATTATAGTAGAAAGGTTTCGAAATGTGGTGTACTACAACAACAAATATGCTTTTTATATTATTTAAATTAATTGACATTTTATTTTTTTTTCATATTCATATTTATTTCCATTTTAATTCTACCTATATTTAATCTTAAATCAGTTATGACGGCTATTTTTCTTAAAAGATGCTATTGTATTAAAATAGAGGTTTCGAAGAGTAGTAAATTGCGACAATAAAATTTTAAGACGGATTCGAATAGCTAGGAAAAGATAAGCACAAACATTTAGTTATTTTATTGATATTTGGCTGACCATATAACGCCGTTTTGAGTATTGCCAAAAATGAGAAAATATTCGACACTATGTCATATACATTTTCTATTTTTAAAAATACTTTAAATTTCCTTTAACTATTTTAATGAAAAAATCACTATTATCTATGTACTTAAGTGCCGAATTGCATTCAGGATTATAAATGAGAAATTTCAATTCTGTTTGACATTTTTAACCTCATGAAACACATCAATATACACTTATCTGAGCTCAAAAACGAATATTTAAAATTAATTAAAAGTTTTTAGAGTTACGTGTTTCCAAATTGGCTTGAATTGAATATTAAATGAAGTAAATTTAATTTTACTGAATACAGTTAATTGAAAACTAATTAATTTCGTAACAGGAAAATTAATAAATATTTAAAATTCTATATTTTAATAAAGTCAGTATTAATTCATTCACTTCTACATTTTTAATGGCGTAGGTTATATGTTCGTTAGGGATTGAATAGCTCTTGTGAAGTTCAGATGTAGTCTTATATGTATATAAGTAAAGTGAAAAGAGGGTTAAGTCTTTCACAATTAGCTAGAAAATCTTTTCGATAACGTATCACTGGAGAAATATTTTGATATGTTATAACTAGGCGGATTTACTGATAAATACATTTATATGACTTATTTCTATTCTAAAGATATTGTCACTAAACCTTAACCAATAACTTATATAAGTTATATCTTTTCGAGATATATCTGTTACTTTTTGAAAAGCTTTGATTAAACATTTTGATAAAGCTCGGTCCGTCGAAGACAAATGCTCAACTATTAAAGTGAGATTATTGTGTCTTTGTATAACCTTTGGAAAAATCGACCCCATGCCATCCTAAAGTTTCTCGAATTCCTTAAAATACCGTGTTAGAAAGCAAAGCTACACAGATTGGACCTATTCTGGTTGTTTCTTAAACTCTAAAAGTACTAGCAATAAAAGTATATTTTTCAGTAGTTTTCTTGCACTAAGCCCAGTGCCTTACGAATTCAGGGTATTCAGCTACGAAACCATAACATATCGAAAGCATGTGAACTGTATATTAAGGATTATTTGGTTAAAAGTTTTTTCTTGATTATACTTTTCTGTGACAACTTGATATTCATTATATATTGCAACAATAACTTTTCTTTTTCTGTCACTATTTCAATTCTTTTCGCTATCTTAGACTAATAGATCCTACTAACTTTACTAGACATTTCCGGGAAGACACTTTTATATCGAATTTAAGGCATTTATTTCTGTTCGAATCAGAAAGCTACAGGAATTAATTATAATTAGTAAAAGAACTCACTTATGATTAAATTTATTTTTGTTGTATAAATTTTGATATCATA
>NC_051847.1:170591229-170598961 GCF_002237135.1 Teleopsis dalmanni
GGCCTGCAAATACTTAGTGCATAACATCGAAAATGTCAAATGTAAGTGATATAAAAGGACAAACTCTTCTTAAAGGACTATAGCTAGAGGGAAGCATTTATGCTGGTTTTAAATGTCTTGGAAACAGAAATGTATTTATTTTAAATATTTTTTAACAGAAATTAAATTAAATATTTCACTTCAGAAATTTATCCATACATAAATATAGGAAAATATAGGATTATTTATTCCACATTTAACATATATCAAGCATATTTTATGATCCTTACTTTTAGGTACGAATCACTTTTAGGCAAAATTTAAATGTCTCTTCACGGATATTTTATAATACACAATGGTTTTAAGCTAGGTGATATTTCGGCACATAGTCGGCAACAGTTAAGCCATAATTTGACGATTGCTCATTCTCAATACATAAAGAATTTAATAATAGTTCACATAAGTACGTTCTTTTCCATAACCTCACAAAAAATTGAATGACGAATAGTTTAATGTAGGTGTCTAATTTACATCATCCAAATATGAAATTAGAAGTTCAGGATATCTCTCGAGAAACGAAGTCGAAACAGAAAACGTTTCTGCACGGTATTGTTATAACTAAATAACTTCTACTACATCTAGAAGTGGATTTCTGCTCATTACTGTTTAACCACATATCTTCTTTATCTACATCTTTTTTTTTGCAAGAAAAGGTGGAAATAATTTAACTGTAGCGATCGAAACTGATATCTTAGTCGTTTCCAAAAAAATACGGGCCGTCTACTTTATCTAGTCTTAGTGTTAGTCTTAGTCTTAATCCCGTCTTAGTTAGAGGCTTTTTGAAATTGTATTGAATTTGCCATAATTACTTGTGGGTGTCGACTGTTTCATATCCGGCAACTTTGTGTGTTGATCAACCAATTTGATTTGGTGTTCATCAGGCAAAAAATGAAAAATTTTTGTTGATGCGATAAAATATTAAACTATATGTTCTACGTTTGCTAAACGATCCTAATACAAAGTGTCAAATGTTAAAGTAAAGATATCATAGCTTATCT
Organism: Teleopsis dalmanni; assembly: GCF_002237135.1. Taxonomy (NCBI): domain Eukaryota; kingdom Metazoa; phylum Arthropoda; class Insecta; order Diptera; family Diopsidae; genus Teleopsis; species Teleopsis dalmanni. Next base: position 170,592,267 of record NC_051847.1, read on the forward strand.
AATAGTACTGTTTTATATATAACATATATATTAGCCGAACATCGCTGCTCAATGAAGAATACGGAATGAATAACTTTTTATTCGTAATATTGTTACTATTGACGTCAGCAAGATTATTAGTACCATTATTAACATCATAATAATTATACTTCTAAATTTTTATCAACATTAACGTTTAACTAACAGACAACAGAATAAGTTTTAATGTATATTATGTACTACTACCAAATGCATCTGGGATGCTACGATCCTTAGGTATCTTAATACGACAGAATTGTGTGATAATATTCACCTTTAATCATTTGAACTATGCAGCAAATACTGAAAATTACAAAATTGAAACTTAAGCAATCCACCGAAACATAGATGCACTCGAAGGGAAACGCATATACGGGTACATTCACATAAGCTCCTATATGTAAGTTACCTGCTTCAAAACTTTTAATATATGTTTACATATATAGCTACACACAAGTACAGATGCGTTGTGGAAATTAGGACAAGGAGTGTGACATATTTGAAATACAGAGTGTTAGCCAAAGAAAAAATTGTTGGAATAGTTAGGAAAAATATTTGTAATGAAATATATGAGTGTAAATTAAAATAAACCGTTTATCCTTTCTTATTTTTAAAGAGAATACACATAATACAATATGAAAAACAAATACATGAAGACATTTAATAGTTGAAATACTAATTTTGTTTTAAAATTCGAACCCTGCTTCACATTTCACGATGTGATTTCATGTTATTACGCTGTCATAATTTTTCATATCAAATATAAGTCATATACTTGTTTTTCAGTAGTCAACACAGTGTACATAGTTATTCTTAACCATTTATTATTGAGAATTAAGAAACTCTTAATATATAAATGTGAGTTTAGATTACCGAAATAATGTAATCTTGTTCAAGTGCGGTTAATGCTCTCACAACTTGATCACTCCATCCGAGACACGGTCTACCTCTACACCTACTTTCTGCAACTAACACTTCAAATACTTTTCACTGAAGCATCGTCATCCATACTCACAACATAACCAAGCAGAGAAGGCCTGCATTTAAAATTACTGAATTATATTAATATTTTGACAAAATTTGAACACGTAGTGTTGCATTAAAATGCGGTACTTGGTACCAGATTATAGGGAACTCAAGATCTTACGAAGAACATTTCTTTTAAAAACTCCCAATGATACCATCCATGCTTTTGTGCCGTACAGTGATACAGGTAGGATAAGTGACCTATAGAACTTAAGTATTGCTTCTCGAGATAGTGATTTACATTCCAATTGCCTGCTAAGCCCATAGTTGGCAGTGTATGGCAGTGCCAAGATAGATGAAATTCTTTTCACCTTCGAAAGTATAGTCGCCAGCCACCGTGGTGCTAGTGGGCTTTTTCCAGAATTTGTGGTAGTATAAATATCTGATCAATTAATGAGTTGACATATGGCTTTAAGTTATCATGCAGTACAGTTGAAAGGACCCTGTATGTGATTGACATTCTACTGTTCCAGCCATAGTTAAACGTGTTAACAGACTTAAAACTGCAAATGTATTGTTTAAAACATGTATACACGACTAGATTGTGTGCCTATAGTAGAGATTCTGTTGTTAGAAGAAGCAAGAAGCACTGAAGAAACAATTGAACTTTATAGTATCGCTTTTCGGCTCTCTTCTGATAAAAATTCAAATCCGTCGGATGCATTAAGTTCGAAGAATTAGCTTAGTTGGAAAATTACCTTCATGTAAGTTACTCTGTTATTTACGGTGGTAACTACCACTGAAGGTAGTAAAGAATAAAGCAAATCTTCCAATAGTATTATAGCCGACTTCGAGCTTGTTAATGTCTGAAATAATGAACCATGAAAACTGAAAATATCAAAAAGTAATTATAATAATAATAATAATATTTAACAAGGCATAATATATACACCAAATTCATTAAAGTACTTAATAAAATATTGACCTGAAGGGAAATTACCTTTTCTCATTCCACAGCTTTCCTACATAGTTAAATAATTTAAGAAATATTATGTATGAAAGTATTTAAATTTCTATATACATAAATATTAACATTATATATGCATTTAAAATGAAAATCGTCCACTACTGCATGAAAATTGAATTAAAAGGTAACTTTAAGCAGCTTTTGTAGCAACAAAATGTTGCCTAAGGAATTCAGTCAAATTTAGCGCATTACATTAAATAAATGTAATCCACATTATATATAATAAATTTTTAATTGACTTAGCATTGCTTTTTGGTTGATTTAATTTCCTTTTAATTGATAACCAAAAGTTTTTCAATTAAAAAATCTTTAATTAATCTCAAGCATAGCGTATCCTTAAGAACTAATATTTAAATATAAACAAAAATGTTGCAAAGTAAAAATGTTACGAGTTGTAATAATAACAGAAACAACAACAACTACACCAACAACAACACCGTAACAATTGACCATCAAAAAGCAACGCAAACAATAACAATAACTAAGCAATAATAAAAGCAAAAACCACACTAATTTCATTAAATTGACTTTGTTATTGTTAGTTTACTTCAGTCAGTCAGTCTTCTTCTTCCACTTTTTGCCTTCTCTTTCTTTGATAATTTGCTAATTTCGCCATGAATTAAGATAAAATCTGCTTATTCAGGATTATCAACATATCTGCGGCTGTTGCTTGTTGTTGTTTTGTTTATATTTTCTCATGCCAATCAAAGCAATTTTCTTCATTCTTTACTAACTGCTACATTGTTTAGCCACTGTTGTTGTTGTTACTGTTGTTGTTGTTGTTTTTTGTTATTGGGCATGTTATTTTTTTCGTTAACTGCTATGCTCGGCTGGAATTGTGCTGTTGTTTGTTTCAATAAGAATTTTCTGAGGTGCTCTGTTCTGTTCTGCTATTATTGTTGCTATTGCTGTTGTTGTTGTTGTTACTGTTGTTGTTGGTTTTGTATTTTGTTGATCATTTAAGCATTGCTGCTAAACTCGCACAGCGTAACAGCAAATGTAGCAATCAGACTGTTTTGCACGAGTACTCCGCCATTGCGAGTCTCGAAATGTTCGGTAGTCAACAGTTTTAATCCTTTCAACAATAAGTTCAAGTGAAAAGATTAAAAACTTTCAATTTGCCTCCTAATTAATTAAGTTATGTTCACTCGAAACAGCAAAAAGTCACACTTCAATACAGGCGAAACGCAAAAGTCTTTCATCTTTTATTCCTCAATTTTAGGTAATACAATAAAAGCCTAATTTTTGTTATAGAATTTTGTCGAATTTAAAAACTTTTTAATTGAAATTCTAGTTTAATTGGTTCTACTGTGGCTCCTTAAAATGCCTTTTGTACTTTTAATTGTTTCATGCTTAGCATAAATTGTTCCCAAATTAATTTCTAACAATTGCGGGAATTTAAAATTATAACTCAATCTTGAAACCAAGCTAAATATTATATTCTTTAATTCATTTTTAATTCATTAAAAAGTTAAAATATTTTGAAAATACTTGTAGTAATAATATTTTGAAGCTTCAATAGTTAATTTCTCCTCATATCAAGTTCGAAGTTTTTGACTAAATAATGAAGTAAAAAGGATTATTATTAAATTCTAAAAAATTAGACTGATGAAGTGCTATATATATATACATTTATATTTATACATATAGAGTATTGCACCAAACCATATAATTCATATTATATAGAGTTCATTTATACCCGACCTATACGGTCGGGTGGTTAGAGAAGATCATACCCAGATGATAGGTAGATTTTTTTTTCAATAAGTGGAAAAATCACTCACTCAGACCGTAAAGGTTCATTGTACTATAAAACTCATTTCGATAATTACAAAAATTGTAGGCTATTTCAAAGGAGAGAAGAATGTTCGGAAGAAGTAACTACTTAAGATGCTGGACTCTCGTATTTTAGTATAAGCATAATATTTGCTCAATGGTAAGTGAGCTATTGTTAGCGAGGTCAAGATGGAAGAAGTGTTTTGTACAATTTGTTGTTATTTTTCTATCTTTGAGCCAACAAGGGATGTGTCAAATAGCAAAGTTTTGATTTTTTTCTTTAGTGATTTATATAACGTAAGTGTTGGACTGCGACCCAACGCAACCCAAGTAAGATTAATTTGTGTTTTGAAAGACTGTGAAAATCAATGATACTTTGACAGATAATACTTTGGAGATAATACTTATAAGACATTTGGAAAAAATACGGTCTACTTACTCTGATAATATATATAAAGCTGAATTAAAGAAAATAAGACATTAATTCAGTCAAGGTGTAAAGATACCTTGAAGATACCGCGAGTTCATAAAGAGTAAAAATGTTCAAATGCACTGGCTCAAATAGCTTCAACATAGAATAGAAGACATCGTATGATCTCGTAGGAATTTACCATAAGTGAGGAGTTCATATAAAAGCATAAGAACACTCTATCAAGAAAGTGCGAATAAATCAATATTAACAATTTTCTTAGCCTAACTTCAAAGCAAACGTTATTCTGAGATAAAGAAGAAAACTTTTGCTTCTTCAAAAATTGATTAAGTTCAACTTCGCATGTAGAGAAATAGAGTATTTTTTTGCAGGTGCTTAGGTATTTTCTAAAGTAGGCCAATAAGTTTTCTGGCTGACCAAATTATGTTAACAAAAAGGTCTTCCTCATCTTCTTCTAAAATCACCTCATGTAACTGTTTTAACTATCGACCGAAAGGCCATTTAGAATGTTAGTACGTCTATTGGATGGCTTCTACTTTCACAAAATATTCACATTGCATTAATAAATGCATTTCACCACTGTATGTTATTGCTAATAAATGATCTCATTACAAATTCTTTTTTTTTTCTTGTTAGAAGTCCTGCTTACTGTCTAAATCAACTTAAATGGTTTAAGAAAATGTAAAATTGAATGAATGAAATATCCTACCCACATACTGACGTAAGCTTATTTGTGTGAAGTCTGTCAATCTTAAATCGGATCACAATTTTAATTACATTTGCTTAGGAGATATCAAATTTTCAAACACAAACTCTTAAAGTAAATATTTTGTCCTTTTAATTGAAACTACTACCTTCGAATTTTGTTATTGTGTAAACAATAATTTTGTATTTTAAATAAATGAGCAATCACAAAGAAAACTTTTAAACATCAGATTATTTCCAGAATTTATTTAAATAAGAGATTCAACTACTGGCATTAATTTCAAGTTGAATAATACTCGATTACCCCACAATTAATCAAACCCACAAAAATACGAGTACATACGATATGCCGGAGTGAACTCGCACTTCAACAAATTTTCTACTATTAGTAAAATAGTAATGAAATATAAGATAAATATTTCAAGTGTGAATGTATAAAAATTAATACATATGAGTTCATGTTTAAATACATACTACATATATGTATGTAAATATGTACACATAAATATTTATGCATATAGTTACACAAATTTACAGTTGTGTAGATAACGTGTGGATTAATGAATTCGAACGATTAAAAAAAAGCTAAAATATTCGTAAAAAAATGTAGTTAGTTTTTTAATATTTTCATGTTTGAAAATTGCCAGTTTATGTATATGAAAATGAATGTGAGTGTTTTGTTTAATTAAAAAATAGATTATATTTTACCCTTGTAAGTTTAATTTTTTACTTGCAGTTTTTAAAATAAATTTTTTTTCATAAATTCCAGTTAACCCGAAGCGTTATTTTACCCTGTCCGCATAATTGAATAACTTTGGGTAGCTATTTTCATACGGTTAAATACCTTTCACAGTTTAAATAAATAAAAATGTATTTAAATACTTTAACAATTAAACTTTGATCAAATGAAAATAGTAGTTATATATTCATAGTTTCATAGTTATTTTTAGTGGTTTCAGTGGCTTGATCATTTTATACTATGTTTTGATTAGTTTCATATAAAATTTTTGAAAAAATACTCATTTGAATCTATTAAAACATCAGTATAGAAATATTAAATGAATACAAAATTTATTTCAATATATAATTATGTATTTTAAATTACTAAGTAAAGTACTTAAGCTTAACATTAACATAAATAAGAAAAGTCACAATTTTAAATCTGATTAGTCATGCAAATAAGAGCAAATGTTAAACTGTCGCTATGATAACTGTTAATGTTATAAACATTAAAATATTTTTCTATGTTTTAGGTAAATGCATTCTTAACAGTTCTCTGTTAAACAGAGTGTAAATGAACAAAGGAGGGTTAATTTTAATTGATACATAGAATATTATTATTAGTGTTAAAGGATGACATTAATAATCTATGCACCAATTAAAATTAACAGTCCTTTAATCATATATTAACACTAATTTAAAAGGATTTAAGAACTGCGCTCATTTGCATGCAAAAAGTCTTGAAATAAAAACTACCAATAATAATAATCAGAAAAAAAAATGTATATGAAAAAATTAAATAAATAAACAACAACACATATATCTAAGTATGTTAATTGACTTCATAAATATGTTAACTTACGGTCTTATGCCGCGAACTTTTTGGTTATCTCTATAAACATTTGTGGTGTTAATTATCTAATTAATTATCTATTAATAAATGGAACTGATTCCTCACCTAGTATAGTATGTACTGTGCGTAAGCTATCATTAAAAAAAAGTGGAAACTAATTCTAATAGAACTTGAAGATTTTGGGGTGAAGAAACTGAAAC
>NC_051847.1:170599061-170613735 GCF_002237135.1 Teleopsis dalmanni
TTGATTCCGTATAACAACTTTGGCTTGGTTCTCAAATCAAGATCCATGAAGAACCCGTGTAACAATTTAAGCTATATAGCTTGATTCTCAAATCAGCGATTGAAGGTTTTTTACTGTTTACATTTACACGCAGAAAAAAATTCAAGTAAAATGTGTTTGTTTTCAGATTTTTGTGATTTTCGTTCAGAGGTAAACAAACTTTGTATTATAGGAAACATAACTAAGTTTCTGACAATCACAGTGGAGTTGTTATAAATAAAGTAAGTTTGGATTAAACATAGTTCGTAAACATAGTTTTTCTGCGTATAGTATGTCAAATTTTTAGATTGATTAGACAAATATCGATTAAGAATAATGGTACACACAATTTGGCAGTTCTTAAGTCTATTATCTAGCAAATTCACTACTAACTCGTAGCAGGATAAAAAAAAATTGCTCTAAATAGTGAAATTAATCTAAATCCGGCGGATTTAGGTAAATCGAATCTAAAATCTAAATCTAATCACGGCGGTCGTGTAAGCGAAATCTTACCTGATGTCTGAGGTATGTATAACAATTTTCTTTCTATTTTAAGTGTTAATCTAGTGGAAGGTATAGACTATGTCAGAAAGTTAAAAATATAGTCCTCCAGTATTTTAGGTGAATCTATATCTGTGAATAGGTCCGCTAGTAGTTGTCTGTTCGTGGCTTTGCTGATCAATGCTTTTGTGATCTCTTCATCTATTATAGAGAATTCAGCCTAAAACCAATATACTACTCTGTTCGTATACCAAAGTTTGCTGAATTTCCCTGCAAGATAAGATCTCCATGGCAGTATTAAAAACTATAATAAATTAAATGGTTGATTTTTCTTTACAGAGTTTTTATTTTGGAATGAAGTTGCTTTATTCGGTAGACAGCAATAAAAACTTTTGAAATAATGCGCACGGCGTATAAATAACAGTGACAGAACAAAATAAACGAATAAATAACAATTTTAAAGCAGTAAATATTCTATAATAAAAAATTTGTTATGATGTTCTGTGCGAAAATACAATCAAAATGTGCAAAAGGGCAGGATGGAAAGAACAATGGCGTCGTTTTTGTCTTCCGTGTTTTTGATTGCAGTGTTTGCAGTGTTTGCAGTGTTTTTCGTGTAATGTAAATTTAAATACAAAAAGCAACACATTTCACAAAGGATAAAAGTGTAAAGCTAATTTGCTTTAACACTCGTTTTTTGCTCGACACGGTTTTTGCTTTATTTCAATTTTGCAAAATGTAAAATGTCCTGGATGGAGCTTCACTTTTTCCTTAAAATGTTGCACAGCGACATCGCAAACGTGAACTTGCTGCAGTTTTGTGCAGTGTGAAGTGAAACAATAATGCAAGTGAAACAATAAAGGATATGTCAATAGGAGTTGGTGACTGTTAACAATTTAATTTCTTTGTATCAAACTGAGAGAAGTGTAATTTATCTGTTGTGGGAAAATTCATTTTTGTCATTTTAAAATTAAAAATTTTTACTAAAAGAAGTTAATATGTCATTACCATATATATCATATTTCTTATTATTTAATACTCGTAATTATATGGATTTAACTCTCCGTATCAATTTTTAGCGATAGCTATTCTTTGCAGCATTTTAATCCTAACTCTTTTTATTGAAATTACAGTAATTTCAAGTAAACAAATAAACGGAAGACACAAAGGACTAGAGAAAAATTCAAACAAATATAAAAAGACTTTGTAAAAAAGACTTTGTCGGTTACAAGTTGAACAATTTTGACTTACCTTAGGGTTAAGTGTGGTACACTTGGTAGGCAGGCCCATATGAGTTTGCGCTTTAATTAGTGTATTTATAACGACAGTCTTGCCACCACCTGTTGGGCCAACAATCATGGTCGAGTGTCGGGTCATCATGGTTTCGTACATTTGTACCACTTTGTCCTCCTGCAGGCCGGCCGCATTACACGGCATTAAAGGACATTACACAACATTGGTTTTCGTTATTGTTCAGTCAAGTACAAATTTGTTTATTTTTTCATTGTACATAGTGTTTATATATGAAGAGCAGCAAAAAAAAAGAACAAAAACATAAAAGAGATATTAGTTATTTGAGAATTTATTATTATTATTTCTTTATTTTTTATTGTATAGAATTTGTAAAATGCTTCGCATCATATCCTGTGTTGACGATTATTTTTCATTTTGCAATTTGCAACGTGTCAATGTGTCAACGCCTGAGATATGACGTACAAAATGGATTCTCATCATCATAGAAATTCTTACAACTTAGTATGTCAGAGACAAAAACGGAACGGCATAGTTACGGAATTGACAATAAAAAAAACAACACAAAGCGTTTAAAGTGACGGAAATAACGAAGATGATGAGGTTGCTTCCTTTACAAAAGCACATGAACATTAAAAATGTTTAGAAAATTGTTATATCCAATGCCGGAAGGATGAACACTTTTTGCAACAAATTTTTTTGCTATAATACTGAAATGCAGTTTTACAATACATAAAAAGTATAGCTTGTGGCGGCTTCAAGGTAGACAATATTTATGTAAACATGAATTTACTAAGAAATATTATTTATTGTCTGCTTTCTGAGTGGTAAGCTTGGACTATAATTTTGGTTATTGTGCTTAAGAAAAATATTGCAAATTCTAGAAAAATAAAGTTTTACCTGATCAGCTAGTAGTATATAGCCATCGGTTGATAGAACATGTCTCACTGCTGCATTAAAATCAGGATATCCAATCCGGGGGCAATCAATACCAGGGAATAAATCCTACAACAGAAAAAGAAAAATCATTTAAGCTTTAAATGGTGTTTAAGTGTGTTGCTGCAAAAGTATTAAAAAATATATAAAATATATTTTATTATATAAAATATAATAAAATATTGAAAGATATTGTTAATACAAACAATATAAATTTACATTTTCTTTTCCAAATATAAGACCTTAAATTCCAATAATAAAATTTTCTATAGAATTCGAAAATGATTTTAGAAAATATAGGTCTCTTCTTTGAAAATTTTGGTCTGTAAGTTAATGTAATTTTATTTAAATTTTATTTAGAATATTTGATTCATATGAGATATATATTATTTCAGATTCTTTTCCATTTATATTGTTTGCTTAATTAAAATTGGATTACAAATGACTATTCGCATATGCTCTGTAATACCTAACTATGCTTTTGACAGTATTCGAGATATAAGTTAGTAAAAAAAATATATCATGCACCCATAAACCTTTCTCAAGAATTTGAACATTTTCTGAATTGCTGTAAAAATAACAATTGAGCTATACCTTCTTTCCCAGGAAACAGCTGCCATAGTGATGTTCAGATATTTGGAACTTAACTGTATCAACACTACAGCGTAATCATAGTGCATTGATAGTTTTAATTTTTACCTTGTAGGTAAAAATTGAAGAAATCAGTATTCATCTAAGATTCGAGCCAAATGCAAATAGAACTTGCGTATTCATTGAGTGTGACATAAACAATAATCGCTTAAAATTATTTAAAGTTGACTTAAAATAGAAAATGGGGTACTTATAAATTATACGATTCAAGGGACGTTTTCAAGATCTTTATTTTGATCTTGCTAAAGTGATACATATACGTTAAAAAAATAAGTAATCTTACGTCGAATTGTTACTGCTGATGAAATCGATGTCAAAACCGAATATTATGTATAATAACGATAGTTATAATGAAGTTTTTTGTATCGTATTGTTACTGGCGAAGAAAAGCAGATTAATAACAAAAACTATAAATGCAAATAACTGTTTAAAGCCAAATATTCATTAGATCAATATAAAACTCTATATTTAGTTTTGATTAGGTTATGCCGGTAGACCAAAAAGGCCACGCGTAGACCATTAAGGTCCATTGCGATACAAGATCAGAGTATTATTTATACCGATAGTATGTAGCAGTCAGCGGATGCTATCTATTGTCTATTAGTGAAGTTTATTAAGAGTTCAACAGCAACCTCAAGCATGTCCTCCAGTTCTGTGAAACAGATAGCCCCCAAGCTATTTTGTATTTTATTAAATACTTCATAGCATCACTTCAGAAAACTGTCATATATTATAAGCTGTTAAAATCTGCTGAAACTATGGCAATTAGGGGAGATCTATAAAGAAAACAGTCAGTTCGTTTAAAGAGTGTTATTATTCCAAAAAACGGAAGCAGACACAAATTTGTATCTGTGAAATGTGAAAACACAATATTAGAAACTTCTATTGTTAGCTACAAATCTCCTATGATTTTTAAAAAATTTTCCTTTTCTCGCAAGCTTAAAAATCTTGTAAGATGATAAAATGATACCTTGTAATACTTTTACTTCAAATATTTTATTGTGTCATGTAAATTTCGTGGGAACTCAGTTTGTAGAATATATTAATATATCGCAATTAAGCCGATTGATTTATATTGAACCACATTCTAACTTGTTCCATTTCAATTTGATAACTGGTAATATAATACCAATCAATTATGTTAGTAAATAAATTGAACAGTTTATTCGTTTATTTTAACATACATATATACCTATATGTATGTGGGACGCAGATCTGGCAACGCCAGCACACGAGCATAAGGAAGTAAAAAAGAAGAAACAAACGTAGTGTGGCAGTGCAGAAAGAAGACGTGTGAAGTAATGACGTGTGTGCGGAAGAACAAACAGTTTTTTTCATTTATATATATTTTTTTTGTAATTTAATTAATTAGTTTTGATTCTAATAAAAAGGAATCCTACAAATTGGGGGCTCAACAGGGATTTGAATTTCCGGCAATTGTGAAATTCAGTCTACACAATGACTTGCTTAAATGACTTCGTAAGCAGCAGCCTGCGCAGTAGCAGCAAAAACATAATAATAGCGTTGCATAAATTTATATACCAAGAAGAAGGTGATAGAAATAATCGAAAGAGATTGAGAGAATTTTCTGGATTCGATTACGACGAAAATGACAAGGCGTATGCAAGCAAATGCGAATATATTAAAAATAATTTGACTGAACGTGATTTGGTTTCAATTTGTATTGTACTAAATATAAGTTATTGTGTTAAAGATGTACAACTGCACATATTTCGAAATCTACGTAAAAATTTTTTGTTGTCCGAAAACGCAAACGACGATGAATGTAATGACGAAGAAGGAGATGAAGAAGTCGATGATGATGATGACGAAGAAGGAGATGAAGAAGTCGATGATGACGTTGACAGTAAACGCACTTTCAGAGGCAATGAACGCGAGTTTAAAAAATCTCATGACGATAATGGCAATAAAATGTTTGAAGTGGATGATAATAATAAAGCAGCAGCGTACACACGTACAAAATTTTTACAAAGAGAAGCACCAAAATTTGCAATGAACTTTCGCGATATAGAGGACTCAATTAGACCATTTGATGGCACAAATATCATTTCGGTAGAAAGGTGGATTGAAGAATTCGAGGAACAAGCTGCACTGATGTGTTGGGATGGGTTTCAAAAACTAGTGTTTGCAAAAAAATCTCTTAGAGGCATTGCTAAACTTTTTATTTTTAGTGAAAGAGGTTTAAATTCGTGGTGTGCTTTAAAACACGCCCTGTTAAATGAGTTTCGAACAACGACAAATAGCGCACAATTGCATAAGCAACTTAGTGCTCGCAAAATAAAAAAAGATGAAAATGTGTTTGAATATTTTTATCAAATGAAAGATATCGCATCTCGCGGCAATATCGAAGACGAAGCGCTGATTCAGTATATAATAGATGGAATTAGAGACGGTTATGTAAATAAAATGATACTATATGGTGCAAAGAACCTTAATGAATTTAAAGACAAATTAAGATCATATGAAACAATGTGTGGAAAAAGTAAGCAAGTTAACGATTTTAAACAAAGCGAAAAGAAAAGTTTCTCAACAAATAAAACAGAAGTGAAATGCTACAATTGTGGTGAAAAGGGACATTTGTCCATGAATTGCAAAAATAAAAATCGAGGTACTAAATGCTTTAAGTGCAACCAGTACGGACATATTTCTAAAAACTGTGAACAAGCCGAAAACAAAATAAATACGCGCAGTTTACAGCAAAAAAACAATTTAACTACCAAATCCATTTTTATTGGCAATTTACAGTGCGCAGCCCTATTCGATACAGGCAGTAAATTTAATATAATTCGCGAAGACTTATACAACAAGTTGAATAAGCCTATCTTAGAAAAATGTAACGTATGTTTAATTGGTTTCGGTAGTGATCGCAATTCAAATAGGATTAAACCAATTGGACATTTTAAAAACTTAATTAAAATTGACGATAATGAGTTCATATTAGATTTTTATGTCGTTCCAATTCGGTGCATGGACTTACAAGTGATCATTGGCGAAGAACTATGCTTATACGCTGAAATTTTATTTAATCGTGATGGTATAAACGTTCGTAAAATCCTCGACGAAGACGATCCCATAGACGAAGAAGCTAAAATAATGAAAATTGACTTAGTAAATGACAACAAAACGATTGATATCGACAAAACCGCTAGTGAGAATGCGAGACAACAGGTACGTGAAATGATCATAAATTATCAGCCGAATCAATGTAAAACAACACAAGTGGCGATGTACATAGTGCTCAAAGACGAAACACCCATTTATTCTAGGCCGCGTAGATTACCGTTCACGGAGAGGTGCATTGTGGATGAGCAAGTGGAACAGTGGTTGAAAAATGGTGTAATTGAACGATCGGAGTCAGAATTCAGTAGCCCAGTTGTATTGATAAAAAAACGCGACGGTACACCACGCTTGTGTATTGACTTTAGAAGAATTAATAAAGTATTGGTGAAAGACCGTTTTCCGTTGCCACTAATAGAAGACCAACTCGATCGGCTACAAAGTGGTAAGGTGTTCAGTACAATTGACTTAAAGAATGGATTTTTCCATGTGCCCGTGGCAGAATTATGTCGTAAATACACGTCATTTGTTACACATAATGGACAATATCAATTCTGTAGAGTGCCATTTGGATTGTCGAACTCACCAGGTGTTTTTCAAAGACATATAAACGCGATATTTCGTGAATTAACTAATGAAGGTATAGCTTTACCATACGTTGATGATATCATTATACCCGCAGCAAATGAAGAACAAGCCGTACAAAACCTAAAAGTTGTATTACAGCGGTGTGCAGACTTTGGACTTGAATTGAATTTTAAAAAATGCAAGTTTCTAATGAGAAAAGTGGAATTTCTAGGGCACACAATACAAGATCAAAAAATATCACCGTCAGAAGTTAAGGTTGAAGCTCTACGCAAATACAAATTGCCGCAAACATTAAAACAATTGGAAAGTTTTCTTGGGTTGGCGAGTTATTTTAGAAAATTCATACCTAAATTCTCGCTAATTGCCAAGCCTTTAACAGATTTAAGGAAACAAAATGTGAAATTTGAAATAAAAGATGAACAGATTACTGCATTTAATACGTTGAAGACCATCTTAAGCGAAAAACCGGTACTAAACATTTTTAATCAAAAATCTGAAACGGAAGTGCATACAGATGCTTCGATAGAAGGATATGGAGCCGTTTTATTGCAAAAATCACCAGACGACGAACAATGGCATCCTGTGTATTATATGAGTAAAAAAAACCACTGACGCACAAAGAAAATATACAAGTTACGAACTAGAAATATTGGCTGTTATTGAAGCTTTCAAAAAGTTTAGAGTATACATTCTGGGTATGCATTTTAAGCTCGTTACTGATTGTAACGCATTTGCGATGACATTGGGAAAGAAAGACTTGTGCACGAGAGTAGCCCGTTGGATATTGTTCTTAGAGGAGTACGATTACGAAGTTCAGCATCGTGTTGGTTCGCGAATGAAGCATGTTGATGCTTTAAGCCGCTACGCCGTTATGTGCATAGATGAAGATAATATTCTTTCTAAAATACGGAGAGCACAGATGCAAGACGAAAACCTGAAAACGATATCGGATATTCTACAAGAAAAATCTTCATACAACGATTATTTTAAGAAAGGAGAGTTGTTGTATAAGCTGAGAAATGACCAAGAACTTATTGTTGTACCTAAGAGTATGCAGCGTGAAATAATTAGACATGCACATGAAAAGGGACATTTTGCCGTAAAAAAAACAAGTGAACTACTCCGAAATGACTATTTTATACCTCAATTGGAAGAAAAAATACAAAAACACATTATGAATTGTATTCCATGTATCGTTGTGAATCGGAAGCAGGGTAAGCAAGAAGGCGAACTACACTCATTGATTAAAGAAAGTATACCATTACACACGTACCATGTTGATTTTTTGGGACCATTAGAATCAACGAACAAACAATATAAGCATATCTTTGTCGTTATTGACTCTTTTACTAAATTCTGTTGGATATATCCAACTCGAACCACATCAGCTAACGAGGCTATATCCCGATTGCGTACGCAAAGCATAGTTTTTGGTAATCCTAATCAAATAATATCAGACCGAGGTGCTGCTTTCTCTTCAGATGATTTTCGTAAGTATTGCGAGGGTGAAAGTATTAAACACATCAAAATTACTACGGGCTTAGCCAGGGCCAACGGACAAGTCGAAAGATTGAATAGCATAATTGCACCAGTTTTGGCAAAATTAAGCATGGCAGATCCAACTAAATGGTATAAAAATGTTGACAAAGTGCATCAGATAATAAACTCCACGTATTGCAGAAGTACTGGAACGACGCCTTTTGAATTATTAATTGGTGCTAAAATGCAAACAAAGGAAGATATTCAGATCAAAAAAATTATCGAAGAGGAAATTACAACGATTTTTAATGAAGACCGAGAAGAAATGAGGCAACGCGCAAAGCAACAAATACTGAAAATCCAGTTAGAAAATAAGAATGCATATAACCAAAGACGCAGGCCAGCCGTAAAGTACAAAGTAGGCGACGTAGTCGCAATCAAAAGGACGCAGTTTTCGGGAGGACTGAAGCTAAAACCAAAATACTTAGGACCTTACGAGGTCGAGAGAGTTAAATCAGACGATACGTATGATGTTATAAAAATCGGAAAAAGCGAAGGGTCAAAGCGGACTAGCAGTTGCGCAGAGTATATGAAGCCTTGGGCAGTTGCTGACAATGACACTTCATTCGGGTCGAACGAATCGCAGGATGGCCGATTGTGGGACGCAGATCTGGCAACGCCAGCACACGAGCATAAGGAAGTAAAAAAGAAGAAACAAACGTAGTGTGGCAGTGCAGAAAGAAGACGTGTGAAGTAATGACGTGTGTGCGGAAGAACAAACAGTTTTTTTCATTTATATATATTTTTTTTGTAATTTAATTAATTAGTTTTGATTCTAATAAAAAGGAATCCTACATGTATATATAATTATAGATGGTAATATAGCGAAATATATTAAAATATACTGTATGAAAATAAATTACTGTTGAAACATATATGTTTAATATCATATCATATTAAAAACTAACTTTGTACCTTAAATTAAATATATGCCACCTTCGATTATACATTTGCTTGATAGCTGGTAACTGACAGATACACTCGGAACATTAAAGCTGAGTAATAATGTTAGGAAATGAAGCATATTTGAGAAGTTATAATTGAAATCTTCATTTACCGAATTAAATTGAATTATTAAACTAAGTAATTAATTGAATATAGATTTAAGATAAGTAAATTTTGCTTTTGCGAAATGCTTTTTTGTATAAAAATAGAATACCTGTTATATTTTTAGATTCTAATTTCTAAAATTATTAATAAATTACAAAGATGCTTGCTAAAATAAAATAATTTGTTAATTTAAAATAATTATTTTTAAAAATATTAACTTCAGGCTGTTGAAGTTAACTTTATAAACAATTGATAATAGTGTGTTCTATAATTAAAATTTTAATTTTATTTTATAGTTTTGTATTACTTACTCGAATAAGACCCAAAAACAATGGCACATCTTCAAACACAAATTTTGGAAAGTTCATATCACGCAGTACACGCATAAGTACAACAGCTTCGGGCAACTCTTCCGATTTACGTTTCATCACACCCGCCATACGTAGTACAGAGTTTAATGAACGTAAGCCCCAATCATAATGGCACTGTTTGGATAATTGCTCCTCAGCCAGCTTATAGAGCACAGTCATTTTCTTAGCCAAAACCTTAAGCATTAAATAAAATTATTTTAAATTACTGAAGTTTTCTTTACTATTCCAAATTAATGAAGTTACATTTGCTCCACATACATATACACTATTTACACTATTTGGTACTGTATATATTACCAGCATATTATTATTATTTCATAAATATACATAGATGTGAGAGTGTGGGCATATTAGGAAAAAGGATTTTAATTAAACATATCAGCAAGGATACGTATTTCGCTTTAATGTGCTTCCTTCTTAATGTGTGAATATATTAAAAAAGTGGTTTGGTGTTAAATTGAACTTACTTTTGCTGTTAGAAAACCATCAGAAAAAAGTGATATTAAGCAAATCAATTCCAAATCCGGCTTAATACAAGTTACTGGACGGAAAAGTGCTTTAACGGATTCTGGCAACTCAGTTCTGCCAGCGTAGCCGGGATTCATTGTAACAAATATGCCAACTTTTCGATCAAGTTTAATTTCTGCACCTTCAAACTGAAAATTTATTTTTAAAAATTGAGTTTTAGTTTTTTATGAATTATTGTTTATATACACATAAGTTCATATTATTAAAATTAAGCAAAACTAAATTAACTTAAAATTATTAAGCATTAAGACTTATTCCATTCATAAATTTTGAAGTAATTTTTACATGTATATATGTATACTTATATATATTAAGTCAGATCGATTTGTGTCCTTTTAAAGTATATACCAAGACATGATTCTATGAACCATTAAGTGTATAAATTACCGAGAAATCATATATCTAAAGTGAATTTAGAGTCCACGCATTATTTAAAATAGATTTATCTTTTGGTTTTAGTTATATCAAATGGAATCAAACATTTTTAGCACAAGCTTATAAAATTCCAATATCATTTGCCAAAGATATCGAAAAATAATGTCCCATAAACCACTTAAAAAGTATTACCGGTTTTTCAATATAAGATTTAGCTATCGAAAATTCATTTAAAGCCCAGTTTTATCTTTTTGTTTATATATCACTTAAATGTCTTTTATTTAAGCCTAATTAAATCCAGAACTTAGCAGCATTATTTTGCATAAGATTTATTTATCTCTCGAACAAATCGACCCCTCCTAATATACATGCACGTATTTTCTTTCATATTTTTAAAATAATTTTTTCTTCTTCCTACAACATTAAAATTTAATTTGAAAATTTTGTTAAAATTTAATTTTGTTATCTCAGATCAATTTATTTAAATTTATAATAGTTAATCTAATAATTTATATTAATGACTAATAAACTTTAGAATTCTTTATAATTTTTCTATTGTCAAGGAATATTTATCAAATTTTTTTATAAAGAATTATGTTCTTCAGTCAAATAAAAAAATTACTTGTTTGAAGTTGAAGTATATATTAAAAGTTCCCAAGCAGTTGTTATTGGTAACATAAAATTTTATTCATAAAAGTGATTTAAAAACATACTCGCATTTCAAATTATGTATTCTACCCCATGTATGAAGTTTGATAAAAGATAAAAAAACTATAATATAAAATACATTTACTTTATATACTTAAATAATGTGTACTTACAACAAATCGTTCCAATTTGCGCACCAATGCACTACGTATAGTTTGTAGCTGAGTGGAAATGACACTAAGTACTGATATATCAATTCGGTTGAACTCATCGAAACAGCCCCACGCGCCGCACTGAATCAAGCCAGAGAATATGGTACCAACAGCGCGGAAGTCCATGCCCTCACCGCAATTGGTGACAACGCACAGTAAAGCCATTGCTTTAGCCAAATCCTTAGTGGTTTCAGTTTTACCAGTACCAGCTGGACCAGCCGGTGCACCACCTAAATTCATAATCAACGCTTGGGTAATAGTCAAATAAATGCGATCAGTTAGAGGTGTTATAACTAGACGTCCATTTAAGCCCATATATTCGTAACCATATTCGAATTGACCAGAACATTGTATCACATATAAATTGTCAAGAGACTTTAACCAATAAAAACGCAATTGACTTTCCCAACTGAATTCGGAGGCATCAAGTATATTATCACGCACGAATTGCTCAATAATATCGCGAGCATGAACATCGACTGTGGTGACAGTTTTGAACTTAAGACGGTCGTTACGTGTAAGATTCGAACGCACTTTCAATACTAGCTCCTCTATTTGAAAATTCTGCTTTTCTAGAAAGTCCTTCATTGCACGCATATTTCCATGATTCTGTGCTTGGTCGAATGCTTCCTCAACCTCTGCCGTCCACCACACTTGACTCCCAGCCAAACCGACCATGCCCTGATAGTTCATAAGCCAATCCGCTCTGCAAGTAAATGTGAATAAATAAGAATAAAAGAACAAAACAAGACGAATATACTGACAAGTATAAGCTACTTAAAAACTCAATGAAGTAAATTGCCATCGATTTATTTCGATTTCAATAAAAAATGTGCGGCACGCTCACTTTAAATGCTTTCCTGCGACATGTGTCCACTCTCAACTGCACTCTTGTGAGGATTTAATATTATGTTTACAACGAAATTGACAGTAATAAAAAAAATAAATCGCATACAACGACGACAAAATTATTCATGGATTGCAATAAAATCGACTTCATCCATGTTTCGATTCGATATCATAAAATATTTTTATGTGCAGCTCTAAATGGAATAACAAACGAAGTTAACATCCCCACACTCATTCCAGCCGACCAACGAAACAAACTTTAATCTGCGTGTCGCATTTAATCGAAGGAAGAAAAATAATTGTTTGATTTTTTTGTCTTACCTTGCTATATTTAGATCAGTTCCAAAGTCGTAGATGGCTTTCTTGGAAATGTATCTATTCGAGCGCCGCATCTCATCGAGCACATCGCACATCCAGTTTTCAACACGGCCCACAGCTCGCGCTTTTAATGAAAAATGTCCAAAATATTATAAAAATTGTACGCAAGACAGGAATAATAAATATATTTAAAAAGTTTAGTTTAACAACAATAATAAAAAGTATATTGAAGAAGTTTTTTAATTTTGATTCTTTACTCATCGTTTCATTTGTCAATACTTTTATTATGTTTACGTCCCTCTCAGATATAAGCGGAATAATATAAAGAAATTATTTTCTTGTTGAAATTTGCGACTTAAGAAACAAGAAGAACTGTTCCATAAAAAATTTGCTTTTATTATAAACTTTCTTATTTATCTCAGTCACAAAATTTTCAATTCAGGCAAATTAGGATATAAAGTATATAACACAGAAATACCAAATAAACACTACAAAGTGAAAGAACAAAATTAAAAACTTTATATTTAAAGAAATAAGAAAGTAATAATCATGAGTTGGGTTTCCACGCAAAAATAATATAAGGCACGGCTGACTGAAGATGTTGCGATTAAAAATGAAAAATTATTAAAAAAAAATCATTAGTTTTGCTATTAAAATCGAGGATCAGGTTTAGTTTATTACTGTAAGCGACTTTATTTACATTATTTAACGACTTTATCTGCATTAAATTGCAATTGCATTAAAATCTATAATAATAAATCAGAAATCGGTCTGATGGGTTAGTTGGTTGCAATGGCAGACCTTCAGATAACTTTCCATGTACCTTAATTACCGATTTTTATTCCTCGAAAGAACCCCTAAAATAGAAGAATATAGACTAAATCTATAGACTATATATTTGCAGATAAAGCAAATGTAAGATTAGGTATCTCTAAGAAGATTTTTCTAACGTGTAAGCCAATGTCTAATAGACCCCTTTATCTTACAGTCAACCGGCTACTTTATATAAATATTTTGCTTTCTGTAGAAAAATTCTGAACATTGCAAATTGATGATCAAAATAATTTTACGATTTTCTTTAAAAAATTTTTTATTCGTGCAACACGGCTAACATCCCATAATCAGTAGAATTCTTCTTCTCCTTTTCATCAGTTTCTCTCCTGCAATTATTAATATCTGCTTTTTGTTTTGAATACATCGAAACTATCGTACTTGAAAGAATCATAATTTTGTATAAGTATTTTCGAAGATTATCGAAGATGTAATGCAGAAGATTTTGACTCAGTTTCTGTATATATTGTAGGATGTAATTGTGCATAAAAACACTTATAACTAATTAAACAGTGAACTCATGACTAAATTATTAAAAAGGGTTATACATTTCGGGATGCTGATTTGACAGCAATGTTTCAGTGAAATATATTAAACAAAACTCTTATTGAAGTCATATTGTGTTAACCATTTACCAATTTACAATAGAGATCATTTAATATAATGATGAGGATGTTTCTCGTCGAATTTTCATCAGTAATAAGACTAACTGCAAATACGTGAATATGTGGAGAATAACATAGTATTTTTGCGAATTCTAACTCTTGTTGCTTCGAAAACGAATAGCATTTAAGTTATAGTCAAGGTATTGCCAGCTTGAAAATTAAAAAAGCAAAACAAAAAAAATGTGGATAAATATTCCACATTGATTAAGTATTTCGAATGATCCTTTATTCCATAGGAGGCGTATGAATTTCTTAAAGTCTTAAA
>NC_051847.1:170613835-170626217 GCF_002237135.1 Teleopsis dalmanni
AATTATTTAAAATAAAACAAAAAATTACTACCTTTTTTTTTTTTTTCTTTTCCTTAGTTTTGATAATTAATGAGCATTAAAAAAATGAAAAATAAATTAAATTATAAATTAAAGTGCGAGAACAAAATTAAACATAAATAATAATTAATAATAAATTTCAAACTCTGGAAGTTAATCTTTAATACGATTTAAATGTTAGATTTGACTTTGCATATGGGTACAAATATATAGTTAATCAGGTGGAGTATTTGCTTTTCAAATAGAATAAATTCTGGAACTAATTATATTGCTTGGAAAATATAAGTGGCATGAGTGAATAGACTAAACCTAACATGAACTAACTTACAGTGAGCCGAATAAGAACGAACATTAGAAAAAACCTTCAGTTATAAATTCCCCTATATTATAGAATCAATTTGATATTTAATGTATATCTTCAGAACTTCTCTCTGAGCTATATTTGTTTCATCATCTGATGTTCAGGCCTTCAGCCAACAGTAAGCTAGCTGAAGTTTCGTCATCCTCATGGGCTTATATCCTTCTTAATGGGTATAGGTCCATGACCTCAGCACATCGCCAGTGTATTGAAACATATATACCAGGGTGTATTAAATTAAAAAAAAATTTACAAATTAATACTTTTATCATTACAATTACAAATCAAACCAAAACAAACAACTATAACTAGAATTTAGCACGTATTCCATCTCTCCGTGCTGATGCAAACGGATTGGCTGCTGTTCCACACATTAATTTGGTACCTTAAAATACAACGCAAACACACCCAACCGGCACCAGCGATGTTCGGAAATAGTGATGGCTAGTCACTGGAAATACAAGCAGCAAGCAGATGTAAATAACCGTAGCCCTAGTCCGTTACTTATCCCCCTATACTATAACCTATTTTACTACATAAATTAGCTATAGACTCTATAGCGTTGTGAAAGAATCTATTAAAAACCATTAAAGTGTGTCGTCTGTAAGACAGATTTATACTAGTTTCGTATAGAAGACCCATTATTTTTCTAGTGGAATAGATTTTGTTAAAAAATTGACTTCATCACTTCCAAATTGGCCAATGATTTTTTGTGTTGGAAAAAAAATTTTAAATTATTTTCTATGGAGATATGGACCAAATAGGTTTAGAGACATAACATTTTGTATTAATCTTTAAATGTACATTTTGCAAGTACAAAGATATTTGTTTATATTAATCACCAACAAAATATTTTAATATTAATTTTCTTTTGTACGGTTTTATATAAATTTAGTATTTATTTTAAACAAAATATGTTGTTATTTAATCATAAAGTCCATTTACATTTAGTAACAAATTCGATATATTCGATAGTCGATATATTGAGGTTATTAATAAATTGAAATAAAATTTTCGGTTAAATAGAATCAATATATTTTGTTTTAGATATAGATATCAAAAAGATATCTTGTTTTTAATATTATATAGTTTTTTCAAACCTATCAAAATGGGTCCTTCCCCCTTTTTTATACGATTTATTCATCTTTTGGGTGAAAGAATGACTTAGTAAAGTTATTCCATTCAAAAAAGAAATTGTCTGCATAAACACATATCTGTTTAATTATAATATGGGGATATGTATTTGATGTAAAGTATTGCATTAAAAAAATTTAATCTGGAACTGTGTTTGATTATAATTTTAAGTAGAAGTTTTTTTAATTTTATTTGAATGCCTTTTGGATTTTGTATAAATTATTATTAATATCATATTCCTTATTATAACTCGGAATTCAGAAATATTGTTAAAATAATACTTTTCCAAGTTTCCATTGTTTTTTCGCTACTACTAACTATAATTTTTGAATGTTGTCAAGTTGTCGCATCAGATTGCCTTACTGCATATATCCTTACAACATGCAAATTTTTTCTTGATTTTTTTTATTCTACATTTTAGGCAACTTCAGTGACTTCTTTTGTTAACGTCTATGATGACTGACTGGATTTATTATCTTAAAGTATAAGCTATGGCTTTCAGTTTTTTATCTGAATAAACGAAAGGCGCTTTGCATAGCACTCGAGTGCCTTTTGAATATTTATGACTTTAAAGGAACGTTGTGTTACTCAGAGTAGAACTCAGAAGATGAGTGTGGAGAGTGCGGAAAGAAAATAACTGAAAAAGTTGTAATTAAAAAAAAATGAAGATATGGAAAGGAATGGTCAAGATATGCGTTCGCAAAGTTAGCTTATGCATTCATCATAGCCCGTTCAACGTTCAACGTTCAACGTTGCAGGTTGCAATCAAAAATTTTAAATTTATACGAAAAAGGACTAAATTACAAAAGTAAAAACAGAAACAAAAAATGTAATGGAAAAATAAAAGGCCTTAAAAATGTAATAATTTATGAAATCAACTAAAACTTTGAAATTTGTTAGAGTGTAAAAATAAAGAAATATATCAGCATTAAAGCAGCGATAAGACCGAAATAAAAAAAATAAAAAAATTTGGCTGAGCCTTAAGGGAACTTTTCCCATAATTACCATCATCGTCCTCATCACTGACTATATTTGGTGAAGATGCATTATGTTTATTGTGTGTTGCAGTAATTAAATGAAATACGTTTCAGAATGTAATAAAAAACAGATTGAAATTATTTTATAAATTAAAGCTTATAATAAAAATTTAAATAAAATTTTAAATATACCATACCTGTACGTGCGGAGCTCACTTGACTTTCTGGTGCTGTTTCTGTTGCTGTTTCTGTTTCTGGAGCTGTTTCGGTTGTTGCTTCTGTTTTCGTTTCAGCTCCCGTCTCTGCAGTAGTAGTTGTCTCTTTAGTAACTGTAGTTCTTGTTGTTCTTGTTGTTCCTGACGTTCGTACTTCTGTTGCCGTTTCTGTACCAGTTTCTGCTCCAGTTTCTGCTCCAGTTTCTGCTCCAGTTTCTGCTTCCGTCTCTGCTCCAGTTTCTGCTCCGGTTTCTATGCCAGTTTCCACTCCTGTATCTGTTCCGGTTTCAGGATCAACTCCCTCTGGTTCGGTGAAGTCCTCATCTGCACCTCCTTTTTGTCGTTTACCGCCTTTACCTTTTCCACCTCCTTTTCCACCACCTTTTCCACCCTTTTTACCTTTTTTATCTTTCTTCTCTGATTCAGTGGGCGGTGATGGTGGTACTAAAAATAATATTAATTATGAAAACTATGTTATATTCATATATTATTATATATAATTTAATATAATTAGATTAAATATAATAGAAATTAATATATTTGAAATAATTATTTTATTAAGAAAAATAATTAATTAATAATCAACTAAATTAATCATTTAAATATTATAAATTTTAAAGATACGATATATAATACCTTAAGTAATAACTAACTAAATCATATTAAAAAGCAATCATTCATGTTTTATATAAATTACTGTTATATTTGATATATATTATGCTTACAAAAAAATATTAGTCATATAATTATAGGATCGAAATTTAGTGTATCCAAAACATATATAATAGATACGAGATATAATGCACATGAACTTAATTTAAATTTATTTACATATAATTTGATTCAATGTTGGTATAATGACGCATAGATACATTTTAGTAACATAGAAGTTAGAAAAGAAATATAGATGTCAGAATTACTTTTCACTCAGTAGTTATACTCGTCGGTATCACAAATTTACAGCAGATTTAACGCAAAATTATTGAAATTAAGTTTAAATATTGAAATATATATAGGATGAAGTAAGTTCATAACAGAAGAATCGGGTGATGTTGCTATAGAAGTATGGTAGTAATCGAAAGAAGATAAAAATGTGTTAAGTTCTTAAACATAAATTAGATAAAATTTTTTAAATGTATATATGAATGCTTGAGTTTATGAACTATAGTATAACTGCATCATTTTTCTCGATCAATGTAAGAAATAGAAAAAATAATAAAATTAAGAGGGCGCACACACACATGAAAATATTTTTGACCAAATGCTCCATAGTTGCTTATGGATCACTACAAGAATCCAGTAAATAATTTTCTGTTCTTCAGCATTATTTTTTTATTCTATAAAAGGCAAATAGTCAAGTTAATTATATTTAACTCGAATTACTGAAATTTTTAAATACTGTGGAATACCATATTCAGATAAGATAATTTGTATGGCTTAAGTTTTGGGTTAGAGTATTATAGTACTGCTTATTTAGGAAGTACAGAATTTTTTTCAAATTAATTGCGTCTCTATTGAGTCACTAAGTAAGATTTAAGGAGAAAGATTTGTAAATACTTAACGAAAAAAAAATTCCATTTTGGTAGAGAATAACAAAGTGGAAAAATAATAAAGAATATAAATGGATGAAGCAAAGTGATATGGACAGACATGTATAGCTAAATTAACCTATAAAGTAATTTTATACACACATATAAAAAAGCAGGTCTAAAAATAATTTGAGTTGAACTTACTATATTTAAGTAGTATATTTCAATATACACATATAAAGATGATAACTAGTCGATTAAATTCATCTCAAATTACAGAACACAAAAAAGTGGTAGATGATGGATATCTAATGTATATAACTAATTGTAAAAATATGTTAAATAATGGAAAACGGAATTGAGTAGGAAATACCAATTGTAAGTAATTGTGCTCACATAAAAAATTGAAGATTGCCAAAACCTATAGTCATATAAAATTATAATTACCTATTAAATAGCAATAAATTAAATATTGACTTTTATATATTATATTATTGCAAATCAATTATACAATTATACATATATGTCTATATATTTTTGCAAAAGAAATAGTAGATTACCTAGACTTACACAATCATTAAACTTTGTTTAATGATTTAATTTATATATTACTTGTTTGATTAAAAGAATATGAATAATATATACATATATGCTTTCTTAAAGAAAGTCAATGCGTAGAATTAATATTTTATAAATCAAAACAAAGAATTTTTAATCTGTAAAAATTTAAATTAATTATTATGGAGACAAATTAAAGGCAATTCACTATTCCTACTATTCACATATAATTTAACAGTTTTATATTTGTATTTAATATCTACTCATATACACTAAGTCTAACAACAACAATATATATGGAACACATAAGTATGTTTAATTAGTGCTTCATGTTTTTTTAAAATTCTTCACGCTAATAACAATAATATATGTATAAACTACATGAGAACTACTTCGTAATGTAAAGCATAAAAACTTTTACTTACTTTCTTCCAAGACAATAATTTCCTCTTCCACCAGTCTATCATAGAATGTTCGCCATAAATAGACGACAATTTTCTTAACATCAGCATTTTCCTGAAATGGTGAATCCAGAAGTTTATCGAACTCTTCCCGATGTTTTTCAAACAAGGCGTTCACATATTCCGGCTCAAAAATGCCCATTTGGTTAGCCACAAACACTTTAAGCCACAATACACGTGCGTCAACAAAGATATCCATGATGAGTGAGAACTGAGAAGTATATAAGTAATAATGGTAGCATTAAGAGTTTAAAGTTCTATAGCGGTACTTACTTATAAATCTATGTGGTTGAGTTGTAGAAACTCGCCGATATTAAAGTAACTTCCTTAGAAAATTATTAACAGCTGCGTTGCAAAGCAAATTTCTGCACTCTTTATTCTTTGGACTGCTTTCTATATTGAATAGGTTTAGGGTTTTCACTTTATGTTCTCAATTGATCAACGTTTTCTAGTTTGTTCCTCTTCTATATCTTTTTTACTATTTAGCGCTTTAGTTTGGTTAATTGTCTTGTGATTAGTTTGTTATTTGTTGTATTCTGTTTGAGATACAATTTGATTTATTTTTCTTTTTATTCTCTAATAAAAATTTTTTTTTAAAATTTTTCTAAGCAAAGCTGATTTTGAAGTTTCTATTTTATAAAATTACAAACTTGTAAACGTTTCCACTCCTGGCTTAATTTGTTTAGTTATTGTTTTTGTTATTTGTTATATGTTGCTACCATGGTGCCCTCTTTTCTTGTTGCTTAACAAATCACCGGGAAATACGAGTAGAAAATAACCTAAGCAACCAAATTGGTTATTTTATTTGCCATTGAAATTGGCTGTTGCAGATACGGGGAAAGAAGAACCATTTGAAGTTGAGTTTTCCTCTTGAAAATATATAAAATCCTGCATTCTTTTCCGTAGCATTATAAGAGAATAATGCCAATTGTTGGCTGCGTACAAATACTTCAGATTCTAAAAATTACAAAAACAATTGCAGACATTTTTATGTTAAGCATTTGGGAGGAATCGTAACATAAAGTGTTTGTTAGCTCTTTTAATGTTAAGGCAAGCAAGGAAACATCATGTACTACGCGTATTTTAAAGTTAATGTATCTACAGCAGCGTCAAGCAGCAAGGAGCAGCAGTGAAGCAGTGAAATGCAACCACAACAAAAACAATTTAAATAGCGCTTTTAACCATCTAAGTGTGGAGTAGAAGTGTGGGCGCATCATGGGCGTGGCAGTCATGCTGTTGATGGGAATTGATATGTGTCATAGCTGGAAGTTTTGAGACGCACAAATGATGACAGCGTAAGAATGACATTTTATTGTTTTTATGTGTGGTACGTTGTGGTACGATTTCTTGGATTCATCATTGCGCCATTTGTACTGACAGCAAGAATGCCACAAATTGTTGATGTCGATATGAGTGGAAAATCACACACAACAGGAACTTATTAATAAAATATATACAAAAATTGAATAAATTTTGCAACATATGCAAAATTTGCAAGCAAGCAGTATTAAGACATTTCAAAGTGTAAAGTTGAGTAGCGCGATGTATCATGGTAAAGAGTTCTATTAGATATATGCTGTTTTTAAGTTTAGAAACTACTTTGCAATTCAAATATTTCTCAACTCTTGTAGTTTAGCTTAAATTATGCTAAAACAAAAGAGTTCTAAAAAGAATGCATAGAGAAAATTATGATATCAGAGATTAAAAATGATTTAAGATAATATTGTGCAATTGTGCAATCAAACTTAATTTAAAAAAAAAATACTATAAAATTAAACAATGTCTGATAACTTTGCATAAATATTCCTTTTATTCCTGTTATAAAATAACAGGGGACTGCCTGCACACCAACTGTGCATGTTAATGTTAAGTTCAATGCAGTGCAATGTCTATTACTAATTATGTTAACAGAACAGCAACAAAGAGATAGAAATAAATAAATCTATATTTCTAACAGTAGGACAAAAACATATTTCTATGTTTTTGATCTCTACATCAAGTATTAAAAACATAGAAATTCTTATGTCTTTGGCAAGAATTTTAAAATTTAAACTTAAATATTAATATCAATGAAAAGAATTGTTGTAATTTACAGAACTGTTTTTTGACTTCCGCAAAAATTTTACATTACAGTAATTGATTAATTATTACTGTATTGTAAGTTTATTTATAATATAAATAAGTCAGTTTTAATAAATTCGTCTGTTAGATTCAGGAAATTTGTTAAACGTAGAAATAAATTCTTAAAAAATGTAGAGTTTTAAAATTAATTATTCAGAGTTAAAAGAAGATCGCATCAAATCGCTGTACACATTGAAGGGCCGCAGAAACAAATGCAATCGTTCATAGTTGTTTTCGACAAAAATAAAAATACGATTATAATTTTAAATTTATTTTTATTAATTTAAATAAATTAATTTGGTGTACCATAAAAATAAAATAATGTAGTTTTAGCAGAACACCAAAAAAAAAAATTTGCGTAATTATGGTAGATTAAAAACATGTCGTGGGCGGCACAAACATTAGCCGCAGGCCATACTGCAGACAGCTCTGATCTAAAGCAATATACGTTTGGTTTATCATTTTACAATATAATTCATTTAGCAAAATATTGCAAAAAGCTGATTGAATACTAGAACAACAGCGTTTGTGTAATGATTTCCCGCAATTAAGTACTTGCAGTGATGAACCTTTATTTTCACTCAATGATACGTTAAAAAAAAAATTGTCACATCTATGACAGCAACAATCCACATATAACTGTCAAGAGACCACGGCATCTGAAAATATCACTGTTTGGGGTGGCATTTCGTATGAACTCGTGATAAGATGAACTTTTTAAAAACGATGAACATACGACACACACTGTCAACTTCAGTCGCTACAAAAGATACGAGTAGAGAAAATATTTAGTTACAAAAGAATAGTGCATTGAATAAAGTCATTGATTTGCGAATAATGCCAAGTTTCTAACAATTATTTGTGTATATAACATATATATAAATATATATATGAATATAGTGTATATAAATACATACAATATGTACCTTGTAGACATCTTATGGTAAATATATCTCACGATGAAACAATCTACACATAAGTTTAAGTTTTATGATTTGCTCTCCAATTAAGTTTTGTTTAAGACGTTAATTGATATATTTGTTGGAACATTCTGTACTAAAAACATGTACCAATCCTGGTTAGGTTAGATTCGGAAGGCGCTTGCACAGTTGTCAGCACTTCTATTCGGAGGCATATATTGCCCATTGTGATGCCTTCAAAAATTTTGCCGGGAGAGACGAGTTGCTGACATTTGTAATCTTTGCTAAACTATCCGGTTTTCCAGATAAAGTTGAAGAGATCCGATAAGTTTGCTTTCGTTATCTCTCCCAAGCCAGTCAAAAAGCGATCTCCAAGACATTGAAGTCGCCTTGTCTGTACATCTGGACACAGGAAGTGGTTGATAAATTCTACCTCCCTTTCATCTTGGCAACTCCTGTATAATCCACTTGTTGGAACTTGCCACCGTTGTATCATAGGCGCAATAGCACAATGCCTCATTAGTACTCCAATAAGCACGCAAATTGCAGGTTTGCTGCAGCCTAAAAGTCTTTTCGTTTTATTTTTGTCTAACGTAGGCCATAAGATTCTAGCGACCTAACAATCTTCGAGATTAGTCCATAAATTGTTTGTCACCATGTTGGTGATTTCCTCTATTATCCTAAACAATTCACATATTGGTCTATTTATTGTGTGGTCGGCCTTTCCTGTTCAGTTCAGAACCTCTTCTGGCCATCTCATCTGCTAGTTCATTTCCTTCAATATTGCTAAATCCGAGAACTCAGCAAAGAGAGACTTTGTGATGTTTGATGCTCATCAGTGAGGCGCGACATTTCAATACAATCTTGGATTTAACCGTTTTGGATTTATTTGCTTTCAGTGCGATCTACAAAAATCGTGATATTCGAAGGGCGAATTGTACTTTGTTGTATATGCTTGGCCGTCGATAGCATATATCTCGGCCTGAAAGACGCTGCAAGTATCAGGGAGTCGGTAGGACTGCCTTATCTGCATATCTTTCGAGAAGATGCCTGCTCCTGTACCGCCCTCCATCTTTGAGCTCACTAATCATTGACAAGTATGTGCCTGAGATTAAGACTGCAACGTCATCGGCGTAGGCAACAACCTTTGTTCTCTGAAGGTTTATGTACCAATCATACTAACTTACTGTTATAACTTTTGCAAATATTACACACCTGAAACTTAATTTAAAAAAACTTTATTTTATTGCAGGATATAGCCATAAGTAGGTCACTTTAATTTCAAAATACAAAATATTAGCAAAAACTAGAAGAGTAGTCAAATACCTTAAATAAATTGCAATCAATGATTATTTAAGTAAAATATTTTGTTTTAAAAAATATTCTTTAACACTTGTTACTACGAATTTCAGATGAGACGTGTTTCCTTCTTTTAGTACTCCCTTAATTAATCTCTATTATTGACCAGAAACTACTGCAACCTGAAAAGATCTATTGAACATAACAATGTCTACCTAATACTTATACGGGTAGTGGTCTATGTGTGGCAATTTTTGTCATACTCTCACAATCTTATAAGTACTGTTTTAGTTATTTTTGATACGAGTATCTGTTGATTTTACTACACTTTATCTGTCTTCTCAGACTATCAGCTACTTATATCTTATATGTTTCTTACTGTTTAGCTGATGACATTTTTGATATTATTCTTTTTTTGTCAATAACGCAATTGTTTTGAATGATGCAATGAATATTCGTTATGGACTAACAAATTTAGATAATACCTTAAAGATATAAGTTCTGTACAAGTTTTAGAGAAAAGTTATATCCTGCTTTAGTAAATAAATTAAACAGTAAGAAAGTTTTGATAAGTATAACAAAATAGACAAATTGTTACTGGAGTTTACCAAAATTTATGGTTCCAAGAACGGCCAGTTTAACGTCCCTGACCCACTCATCGATATCAACGGCCAAGTGTCGTTCAACACCTCTAAAAGGGACTACACAAGAAGGTCCGAGTGGTCTACAAAAGCAACAACCAGAATTTATTATCAATAAGAAACGACGGAAATATTTGTTGGAATGAAACTTCATTCAGAATATATCCGTATTATTGGTTTGGTATAGAATTATTTGTCTTAAATTTGAGATTGTTTTGTTTAGTTTTGTTTTATTTTAATTAGCATTATTACCAGAAAGATATTCTATCAAAATTAAATAAACACTTATTATTTATGAATTTATTCTACACTTCACCTTGCAGTGGTTGCCTTATTCTAGCAAAATTACTGACAGGATATCTCGAATCGCAGATACTTGATTATATAAAAGCTTTCCATGTTATTTATATGAAGTATGTATACAGTGTGTGTGTACAGATGTGATGTGTTTTTATATATACCTACGTATTTATTGTATACCTGGTGTCGATATAAAACATTCAATAGCATTATGTGTTTATATTAATATGTTATTCTATTGGTTCATTCAGCACACAAAGTAACGTTTGTATGGAATAGTGATGAATCCATTTAATTGTTTATTCCGTTTCATCAAACAAATCTAAATAAAAGGAAAATGCGAAAATGCGAAAATGCCTCAGCCGTAAATGTTCATTTGTGCACCAATTAAACTGTAATCAAAGCAAACTAAGGTGCAAATGAAAACATCAAATAACCTGAACCAGGAAGCGAGCGGCATTAATGCCACCACAAAAGTATCCTAGCTCGCAAACATGAATTGACGTGAACATGCATGTGGATACTTGCATGCTGAGAAATGTATTCAATTTATTTAGAAAGCAATTTCAATAAAGTTAATTTCAGTTTTCACATTCAGACGACGATAACATTCACGAAACGAACAGAAGCGACATTGCACAGCGAACATTCGACATTTGTTTCAATTAGCAATAAGGACGAGCACTCGCGCACATCCGGGGTACTGCGAAGGATATGTTTCAGACTATAAAGAAGATAGAGAAGATATTTGTGCGTCAGAAGTTTTTGTTTGCTGAAATGTTAGCTGAAATATTTGTTTTTATCTCTAGAACAATATGTCTAATGTTGCAAATTGACACAAAATGAAAATACGAGTAATGAAAAGTATCTAATTTTCATTTTTGCTCACTTATAAATTTCGATTACGTTTATTGTTTTATTTAGATTCAGTGAGGCGGAAGGAAAAGTTGTACAAAGCAATTATGTACCCGCCGGGTATGCAAATACCTGTGAATTTGAGAACACATGCAAATTGATAACTTTGAGTTACAAAGCTGATTGATTACCTTCCTTCTGTCACCGGTGCCTCAGGAATTTTCGAGTGCGCTCCGGAAGCAATGATGCATGTGCGACATTTAATAAAATTGCATGCGTGAATGAGTGCAACATTGCAATCAAATTGCCAGGAGTATATCGATAAGAAATTTATTGTCTCCAACATTGATGAGAACATATTATATAAATAAATAAATTTTTACAGCATTTTTAGTTAATGTAAAATTATAATCCCATTATGCC
Organism: Teleopsis dalmanni; assembly: GCF_002237135.1. Classification (NCBI taxonomy): domain Eukaryota; kingdom Metazoa; phylum Arthropoda; class Insecta; order Diptera; family Diopsidae; genus Teleopsis; species Teleopsis dalmanni. The sequence continues at coordinate 170,625,645 of NC_051847.1, forward strand.
ATACATTATTTATTGGAGTTTAAATTATATCATAATTATTTCTTAATAAGACTTAACTACTATTCTTAACTTAGATCATTGTATTCACTACAAAAGTCCAATTTTTAACTATACTTTCTCTGTACCTATAGCATTTGTATTTATGAGAAAGTAAACATTTCCTTATACCATATAATATTTAATATAGTTAAAGAAATATTTCATTTATTTTTCATATTTTTATATAATATAATAGCGGGTAAAATATAAATAATAATAATATATAAATAATAATAATATATTTCTTTTTTTAACTAAAATATGTAAATTGTAAGAATCAAGTTTTTGTATTTATTTTCGATACAAAATAGTTGAAGGAGTAAAGAATTTCTTAAATAAGCTAAATGATCATAATAAAGAATATTTTATAATAAATAAAAGAATACGCTTAAATCTATGGTTATTATGGTTATAGCTTTTAGTACTCTTCCATGAACTTATACTAGAAAATATTTTTTGTTAGCAGTGTTTTCAAGTCATAATATATGTTGTGTAAATTGTCAGGAGAGGAAGTGCAAATCTAAACTCTAACTC
>NC_051847.1:170626317-170738496 GCF_002237135.1 Teleopsis dalmanni
AGACGCGAGTAGTTCGACAGAGTCAGTTACAGAAGTCAGCGATGATAGTTCCTCTTCTTCTACAGACACTTCAGGTTCTGATACAACGGAGTCATTAGAAACTGGAAGTACTGAAACCACTGTGGAAATAACCACGGATTCAAGTGCAAGTAGTGATGAATCGACAATATCTACAGAGAGCTTAAGTACTGAGGGCTCGGGAGATGATACAACTGATACTTCTCTATCTACTGTCGAAACTAGTGAAATATCAACATCTTCTGATGAAAGTTCGGTTTCAACTGAACAAATATCTACCGAAATTGGTTCAACAGAAGAAACAACAGAAAATACTGCCACAACTGCGTCAGGTGAAACGTCGAGTACTGAAATTGGATCAACAGATAGTTCCATCAGCTCTACAGACATGTCAATGTCAACCATGGAAAGCTCTACAGATGTTTCCATGTCAACAACTGAAAGCTCTACAGACATTTCAATGTCATCCGAAGACACAACTATTGATATTTGGTCAACCACCGAAGATGACAGTGAAGGAACTACTTCGAGTATACTTGATAATGTCTTTAGTAAAAAACCTAAGCAACGAAAATGCAAGCCTAAAAAACCAAAGGATTGTAAGACTTCTAAATATGGATGTTGTCCTGATAACAAAACTAAAGCTTCGGGACCATTTGATGAAGGATGCCCAATTGCTAAAACGTGCGCTGAAACTGAATTTGGATGTTGTCTTGATGGTGTGTCTCCTGCAGCAGGCAAAAATCATAAAGGTTGTCCGAAGTCTCAGTGCGCTGAAACATTATTTGGATGCTGTTCCGATAAATTTACTCCAGCTGATGGCGAAAATGATGAAGGTTGTCCTGAACCAACAACTGAGCCTCCTACCACAACTACTGAAATTCCTACGACGGAAACGGAAGAAGGAACAGAAGAAACCACTTCTGAATCAGAAGTCACCAATGTATCTGATCTCACGACTACAACTCCTGACGAAAGTGTTGTGAAGTCCTGTTCTTCTGCAGAGTTTGGTTGTTGTCCAGATGGTAAAACGGAAGCTAAAGGTAAAAACTCTGAGGGTTGTGATGGCGTTGATTCAAAAGACTGTAAGAATTCTGTTAATGGATGTTGCGATGATGGTCGTTCCTTTGCTACTGGTCCAAATGGTGAGGGATGCGCTAGTTGTACAAGAGAACAATTTGGATGCTGCCCTGATAATCAAACACCAGCACATGGACCACTTGGTGAAGGTTGTTGCTTGAATTCACCTTATGGTTGCTGCCCCGATAACATCAATAGTGCCCGCGGTCCTAACTTCGAAGACTGTGATTGTAATTATACACCATATGGATGTTGTCCTGACAAAAAAACATCTGCTAGAGGTCCTAATAACGAAGGTTGTGATTGCACAACAACACAATTTGGCTGTTGTCCCGATAAAATCACACCCGCAAGCGGACCTAAATTTGAGGGCTGTGCTTGTCACACAATGCAATTTGGCTGTTGCCCTGATGGCGTTACATTTGCACAAGGTCCACATCATTATGGATGCCATTGTTCTCAAACAGAGTTTCAATGCTGTCCTGATGAAAAAACACCAGCTAAAGGACCAAATAGTGAGGGATGTACGTGTTTGGAGAGTAAATTTGGCTGTTGTCCAGATGGAATTAATTCTGCTAATGGAACCAAATTTGAAGGTTGCGAAAATGTTAAAGAACCACCACAAAAAGCATGTGGTGCACCGAAAGAAACGGGTCCTTGCGGCAACTTCAGCATTTGGTACTTCTTTGATACCTCCTATGGAGCTTGTGCACGATTTTGGTATGGTGGGTGCGAAGGTAATGGCAATAGATTTGAAACTGAAGCAGATTGCAAAGCAACATGTCAGGAGTACAAAGGAAAAGAAACTTGCTTATTACCGAAGAGTTCAGGTCCATGCACAGGGTTTAATAAAAAATGGTACTTTGATTCTGAACTTAACCGTTGCGAACAATTCAATTATGGTGGTTGTTATGGTACAAGTAACCGCTTTGATAGCTTGGAAGAGTGTCAATCGTTGTGTACAGTTAGCGAAAGCATACGTAAGTGTGACTGATGGTAATAGTTTTGATTATATTAAAATTGTTTGAAATATAATCTTTTTAGCACCATGTGATCAACCTATGGATGAGGGTCCATGTGAAGGCAATTTTGAACGCTGGTTCTATGATAATCAAACAGATGTATGTCGTCCATTCATATACGGCGGTTGCAAAGGAAATAAGAATAATTATCCCACAGAACACGCTTGCACATACCACTGCAGGCAACCGGGAATACATAAAGGTTTGATTTCAGTATATAGAATATATCTTTGTTATGGTGTTTGCTATCTTAAGTTAAGTTTGGTATGCGGAATGCTTAAAATTTTTATTATTTATATTAAGTACTGTAATTAATGATGGTGATGGCAACCACCAAGCATTTTTTATTTTTTGGTTATGGGTTTTTTATTTTATTTTATTTTTTCCTGACTTATATACAACAATTACTTGAATGTCTACCTGCTTGTTGAATGCTATCCTTGCTTGCTTTATACCCTTCAATATATATAAATCCCACGAAATTCACTAAATGCATTGCAAACTATGCACATAAACACTAGAATATTGTTCGCTTCCTAAGCAAACCGGTGATTGCAGTGAACAACACGCCCGTTGGTACTACTCGGAAACTGACAAGAAGTGCATGCCATTCTACTACACAGGGTGTGGGGCCAATAAAAATAACTTCTTATCATTGGAATCATGTGAGGCTCATTGCCCCAAGGAAGTTGGTAAGGTTGATGTTGTGGCGTTTGCTTTCATTGTCAAGCTAAGCTACAATAAATGCTAATGTTATATCAGTATTTATACTCTAATATTAAATATTATGTATTTACTTACAATGTGTAGCCAAGGATGTTTGCGAAATTCCTGCAGAAGTTGGCGAGTGTACCAATTATGTTGCCATGTGGTACTTCGACACAAAAGATGCTCGATGTCGCCAGTTCTACTATGGCGGTTGCGGTGGAAATGGTAATAAATTTGCAACAGAAGAAGCATGTCTCCAACAGTGTGAACGAAAACCTGAACCTGAACCTGAACCCGAACCAGAACCAGAAAGACCACCTCCACCACCTACCAGTGATAATATCTGCAACTATAATGCAGATCGTGGCACATGTGATAATTATGTTGTGCAATGGTATTACAATACCAGCTTGGGCGGATGCTACCAATTTTATTATGGAGGATGTGGAGGAAATGAAAATAGATTTAACACTGAGTCAGAGTGCACTGAACGTTGTATTGAACCCCCATTGCCACCAGCACCACATACACAAACTCCTGCGCCAACAGAACAAGATTTATGCCAATCAGCCGCTGATATAGGTGATTGTGATCAGTATGAGTTGAAGTGGTATTTCAATTCAAGCATAGGAATTTGCGCGCAATTCTATTATGGCGGTTGTGGTGGAAATAATAACAGGTTTGAAAATGAACAGGATTGTAATAGCCGATGTGCTCCGCAAATTGATACTCGACTTGGGCAACCTGAAACAAATGCAAAGCCTGAAATTGAGCAACCAAGTGAGGGAGAAAAATGTTATTTGTATCCTGAAAAAGGCGACTGTAATGATAACCAGAATCGTTGGTATTACAATAGCCAAGAAGGTTTTTGCGATGAATTTATATACAGCGGTTGCGGTGGCAATGCCAATAATTATGAAAGCGAAGATGAATGCCAAAATGCATGCTTTGATGTTCAAGCAACATGCTCTCTGCCACCTTTCGAAGGAAGATGCAATGAAAGCCTGACTAGATGGTATTATGATGAACGCTCTCAGAAATGTCATGATTTCATATTCACTGGATGTCGCGCGAATAAAAATAACTTCTTTACTGAAAACGAATGTTTGGATTATTGTGGTCATAGTGTTCCAGCAGTACCTGAAGAGCCACCGGTTAGTATATTTTTTAAACATATGAAAAAGATTAGCTGATTTTATAAATTATCTATACTTAGAGTTATTCAGTTTGCGATTTGCCAGTGGATGCAGGAGAATGCGAAAATTATACCGCTGCTTGGTACTATGATAGAAATACTATGGCATGTACTGAATTTACTTTCTCAGGATGTGGTGGCAATGGTAATAGGTTTACAAGCAAGGAACTATGCGATCGTCAATGCGGTGAATTCAAAGGAATGGGTAAGTAAATGCTATTTAAAATATCTTGATCAATTTCTAACTGAAAAATGGTAGACGTATGCAATGAGCCAGTTATGACTGGACCCTGCCGACAATGGCAGACGCGTTTCTATTACAATAAAGCGACTGGTACATGTGATCCATTCACTTATGGCGGATGTGATGGAACCGGTAACAGATTTGAAAGTCGCTCTGAATGTCAATCGGTTTGTATTGTAGGTCAGGAACCAGTAGTACAAGAAAATAAAGGTAAAACGCAAAACGACTGTACGAAATAATCAGTCACAATAAACTTACAATATTTGTTTGTATGAGCAGATATATGCAAATTACCAGCGAGTACTGGAAAGTGCGATGGACCTTCGATATTTGAGCGTCGTTGGTTTTATGATGACGAAAGAGGCACATGCGTATCCTTTATTTACAGTGGTTGCTCTGGCAATCAAAATAATTTCCGTTCATATGAGTCTTGTTATGATTATTGTGCAAGTAAGCCCAGCCTGCCTAGTGGGCAAATTTAAAAATTATAATGCACACACCCTACACTTTAATGCACTGGTTTCACTATAAGCACCCATCACTTAAATTATATCACTTTAGTTAAAACACTGTTAAAATTGCTTGGTATTTTTGTTTTTTTTATTTTGGTTTATTGCACGTTCATTATTAGTTTCGCACGGGGTATGGTATGGAATGGTATAATTTTATTTTCACTATTATAGAGAAAATTTCAGTTGGCTAATAAGTTGAATCAACTTTATAAATTCTTTTTAATATTAATTAGAACCGTTGCATCCTCAACAACCAGACGACCAAACTAATGAAGTCCTGCCGAATAAATGCGAAACCTACGAAGATGAATGTCGTCAGTTACGTTGTGCCTTTGGTATGCGTCGCGTTGCTTCTGAAGACGGATGCTCACGTTGTGTATGTGAGAACCCTTGCGAACAACAGTCTTGTCCAGAAGGTCAACGATGTGCTGTAGACATATCTAGCGATACTAATCGACAATTCGAAGCCGTATGCCGAGATATTAATAAGCCAGGAGAGTGTCCATCAACATTAGCAAACTCCAGTAATTGCGCACGTGAGTGCTACACAGATGCGGACTGCCGTGGTGAAAATAAGTGTTGTAGTGATGACTGCGGAGCAATATGTGTACATCCTTCACAACCCACGCCAGTAACATCACGACCCACAACAACTCCAGTAGTTACTTACCCAAGTGATGCAAAGGCAGCTTTAGAACCGAAAAAACCACAGGAAGTGAATGTACAGGCCGCTGTAGGTGGTATTGCTGTATTACGTTGTTATGCTACTGGTAGTCCAGCACCCAATGTAACATGGTCTCGGCAAAATGTGCTGGTTAGTAATATGCAAAATTTCTTCTAATCTCATTTGTTTATAGCGTTTATTTTATAGATCAATACTAATCAAGGACGTTACCTGCTTACGGCATCCGGTGACTTGACCATTGTACAGGTGCGCCAAACTGATACTGGCTCATATGTCTGTGTTGCAAGCAATGGCCTAGGTGAACCTGTGCGACGTGAAGTAGAGCTTCAAATTACAGGTTTGATATAATTTAACGTTTGTTTGGCTTCGACAATATACTAACTTAACGCATGTTTTTATGTTGTTCGCTAATGTAACAAATGGTTTCGGGCTTATTTTGTTCTAATGCATGTTAACTTTAAAAAATTATTGAAAACATCATAAATACAGAACCTAAAGAAATACCTTCATACATATATGGTGATAAGAATGGTACACAGATTGTTACACTCAATAGTCCTGCCTTAGTTCGCTGTCCAGCTGGTGGACACCCTGCTCCACATGTGAGTTGGTGGCGCCATCGCAAACACTTGGGTCTAATAAGCGATAAATTTGAACTTACCCGTGATTATTCCCTTATGTTCCGTTCAGTCCAATTAGTTGACTTGGGTCCGTATACTTGCGAAGTGTATAACGGAATTGGTAAGCCGTCTTCTATGAATATTGTGCTTAAGGCTGTAGGTCCTGCACGTGCTGTTAATAACGAAGACTCTGCTTATTTGCAATATATTATTGATCCGGCAAGAATACCAACAACGGCAAGACCTGCGTATCCTTACCGACAGACACCAAGTTATATACCACCACAACCACCAATTGAGGTGGAGCCACCAACTCGTCCACAAGTGGGTAAGTACACATTTGCATGATACGTTTGGCATGTTTCAATTTCATTCGAAAACTTGTTTTGGTTGATTGTTTTTAATGTATTATTCCGATAATCCGGGCACTCCATTCTGACAAAGTTAACTATTCTTAACAAATTTTTCCAATACGCTATACGCCTGTTTAACTTTTTTTTGAGTTATAAGATCTTAAAGTTGAACATTTTTCCATGAAAACCATTAATGAAGGTAGTATATGAAAACCATGTACTTGTTGGCGTTAGATCTCATGGCCTATATCGGCATATAGCGTAATGGAAAAAGTAACTTAAAATAGCTAACTTCACAGTAATTTGTTGTCATACAGACGTATTGGTGAATTGGAATCGCTTTGTTTATAGATTTTAGTTAATATCCTTTTGTAATTATTATTCACATTTATTGCTTTAGTACCGGTGCAAGTGGTTTTAGGCTTGGATCCTAGAAATAATTATACTCCAGGCTCAACAATTGCTTTAAGTTGCTCTGTACAAGGATTCCCAACACCAGATGTAACATGGATAAAAGACTCAGCTCCATTACTGCCAAGTGATCGAATACAAATTACAAGTAAGCTTCAGTTATATATAATGGTTATGATAAGATATTAAAATGCATATTTTATATTGTATTTACAGCAAATCCATATCGTCTGGTTGTAAACAATATTACTGCTGAAGATGCGGGCATGTATGGCTGCGTCGCTAAAAATTCAGTCAGCTATAATATTGCTGAAGAAAAAATAAATGTTGAATGTAAGTGAAGAAATTTATTTAATTCTTTATTAAATATTTATTAACTTAGGTAATAGCGTAATTTTTAAGTTTAACAGAAACTGGTCATTAACACAACATAGTTTAAAATTTATTATTAATTTCATAAAAATTATATAAAGTTGATTTTTATTCTGTTCTTGGTTTTGGGGATTGTTTTTATTCTGTGGCACCATAATTTGATGATAGATTTTCGTAAAGTCGGTTAATTTAAGTAACTTCTTCTACCACACAATAGGCCGATGCAATTGATTCTTGCGACATCAAGGATTTAAGTTGCAAATTTTTAAATGAAATCTGCAATAATCATTGTGTTTCTGTAATTGTTTCCGTTATCTAGAGAATTAAGCTATATTGATATATGTTGACATTTTTATAATTAAATTTTCAATAGTCATTGTTTCTGTAATTAATGCAAATATTAAATGTACTAGCTGCCACTAGATTTCGTGACTACTTTTTTTCGTATAATCTATATAATCATATATATATATCTGTGAAATATATATATAGCTGAAACGCCAACTGAACGACGTAGCTTGCTCAAAATTAAAAAGTTGCCCGCTGGTAGATTTCAGCTGACGGCAGCACTGTTGCATTTGGAGTAATTGCGCGGGAAATTCAAAAAGTCACTGACTTATCAAACCACCCTCGTATTATCACTTATTTATATTTAATTTCTTTATGATAAAATAATAACGTTTTTATTAATTTTTGAAGTTATTATATGAATTTTGTTTTTACAGCCTCAATTCAAGTTCATCCAGAATGTGTGGATAATCCTTACTTTGCGAACTGCGCGCTGATTGTTCGAGGAAGATACTGCAGTAATCAGTACTACGCTAAATTCTGTTGCAGATCTTGTACACTAGCTGGTCAGATTATCCCGTCACATCCTAATGCTCTTTAAGCAATAAAGCAGCCAAAGTTAGCGTAAATGAAGAACGTTAAATTGTAATCACACACTAATTTCACTGACTAAAAAAGTTACTGAAATTAAAAAAATAGAAACGAATTTTTTGCATGCTTGTTCGCACAGAGCAAATCCGGCTCAGGCCCAAGTAAGCGTATTAAACTAGGTTAAAATTATGTTGAAAGCATCAATTGTTTAGTTTATAACAATAATAGAAATACCTAATACTGAAATACTTAATAAACTAAAAACATTGAAATAAATGGAGAAATTTATAATATATAACTTAGAATTTGTTAAGTGCAGCCATTAAAAACGATCATAGTTTCTGTGAAGATAATTAGCTTTGTAATTTGTTCCTATTTATTGCTCAAACTAATCATAATAAAAAAGATATAGATTCTATGTTGATAGACCTCTATGTATAAACTATAAACGAATGATTAATAATAATTTTATTTCGATATTTAATTAAATAAATAAATTTCCAAGTGCCTTTTTTTATACTTTTAAATTTGTGCATTGATTTAAAATTGTAAGAAAAATTCGTTTAGAAAATAATTTGTAAATAAATTTGATATGAAAAAAATTTGTGGTTTTTTTTAAATAAATTCATTTATACAAATATATATTATATATATATATATATATTCCTGGAATGGCAACACCTGGTGAGTTGGAAAAATCAATATCGTTAAGATTAACGGACTTGCAGCTGTGTTTGACGCATGCGCAGTATGCCAAACCAGAAAGAACAATGATGATTATAACATGTGAAGCATTTCATTCTAAAAACTAAAAGTTAGCAGTTTGCTAACAGAAATTCTGTAGTTATCAAGTGATTTTAAAATGGAAGATAGTGGCATAGATAGTGAAGAACCACATCCAGTACAAATATTTGAAGACAAGCAAAAGGTAACTGCATAAAAAATATATCGATTACTATGACGAAGGGCTGACAATTGTATTGTGCATGTAGGTTTCCACATTTGCCAAAAATTTTGAAGTACCTGCAAGCCATATGGATGAGCTGGAAGTGGTGTTTAGAGGAAAAAATGTCGAAGCTAATAAGGATGTGGAAAATTCAAATCCTACTACAGATGTACAGGAACATACAGCTGGTGAAGATAGTGAAGATGGTGGTTTAATAAGACGTCAACCTCCAAACACTTGTCGTGTATTGCAACGTAAACTGGAGCTGAAAGTTGAGCGAGCCAAACGAAATTATTCACAATATCAAGAGGAAAAAGTATACAAAATTTATAGAAATACTTAATTTATATCATAGTTTTTCTGTTTTATGAATATATAATTATTTTAAATTTTTAGGTAAAAAAATCACAAACTGCTACATTGATACCTATTAGCAGACTACCAATACCAGGTGATATAGAGCAACAGAAACTATTGGTTGACTACAAGTCTGACAGCAAGTAATAATTGCCAAATTTAATTTACATAATTTTTATTTAATGGCTAAACAATTTTTAATATAGAGTTATCACACGCTAATTGATCAATTTTTTTTATTATTATTACAGGGAAAAATTACGAAAAAACAGCTTGAATTATTATACAGTAATTCTTATTCAATTTTTGATATATCGACCTTAGTCCAAAGTTATCATCATTAAACTCAAAAAAAAATATTTTTTTTTGACATTTGCTTAAAAGTGCATCTGCAACACAATTTTCAATTCCCTGAAGATTACTATAGAATATAGTCAAAATATCGGTGACAATGTATTAAATTTTTTTAATACTAATTTAAATAGTTGTGTATTATATAAAATTGATCAATAAGCCTGTTCTGAAAGTTATTAAAGAAATTTGTTCATTATAACAATTAATAATTATATTTGGAATATATATTTTTATCATTTTGTTTTTAGTGATGAACCAGAAGAAATTTCATTTTTCCCTGCCAAACTAAAGAAATCGAAAAAGCACTCTAATCCTGAGCTAACAGATACATTCAGCATACAAGAGATGACAATCACCTCCGATTTGGATTCAGATGATTCTCAAAACTTAGAACTATTGCCTCCAATGATGAAGAAAACATTTCTCGATAGAATCAAAAGTTGCTTTGGGTGTGTTTATGTGAGCTAATATCTGTTAGAAAAAAAGAAATAAAAGGCTTATTGAGTTATACGTTTGCTTACTGAGTGCAAATCTTCTAAAAAGTGGCCAAAAATTCTAATAAGAACATTTAAATAATATATTAAATTAGTGAAATTCTAAAATATATGAGCAAAAAAATAAATTTATAAATTTATTTATTGAAATTAGCATGTGACTAATTTTTTTTACTGAAAATTATTTAGAATTTTTTTAAGTAATTAAAATGAAATAAATTGACATCAATGAGCTAGCTATACAGAGTAAACTATTAATCATTCAAATTATTCGACGTTATGTTATAGTTACTTTCTAATCAAATGAAATTTAAATTTGAAATTAAAAATATTACCCAGAAAGACTCTACATTCACAGCAATCGCCAATATACCTACAGTTGAAAGAACTCACTCTCAAAATATATTGTATATTGTAATACATACCCAGCGACTAGTTCTGAACTAGAGAGTTCACTAGTCCCTAGGTGTGTAGTACTAGTTGTCATTGACGATATACCTCGAAATTACTCTTTTCACTAGTTCATAAGGGGTAGAATGGTGTCAATTGTCTTCGTATCATAAATCGCGGCACTAGTCTTTTCACTAGTTCATAATGGGTAGAATGGTGTAAATTGTACCCGCACTATACACTAGTATTTTCACTAGTTTTTAATTTTGAAAATTATAAATAAAACGAGCATTTTTTATATTACTATATATATTCATATATATATATATTTTAATATATGTATATACATATATATATATTAATAATTCATGTATGTGAACTGTTAAAATTAGTAAAAAGAAGAAAGATAATATTAGTAGAAATATAAGTAGTTTGCATACCATATAATTTTTTTCCAGGTATTTAATTGAGTACATCATATAATATTTAGAATCTGTAATAGAAACAGATTTTTAGATTGTTTTTTTTTTTTTTGTTTGTTGAATAGCTTTTGTGACATATATAGAAGGTGTGACTTTTTCGACCAGGTGAAATAAAAGTTTAAAGTGTTATATATTGAATTCATAAATTTATGACTTTCAATTATAGATTCAAAAATTAAAATATTGGGTATAAGAATACCATACTTCAAGCCAGGCAATAGTTAATTATAAATATAAAGGAACCTTTACAAAGTAACAAAAACATTTTGTTATAAAATGGTATTAGTTTACTTTAATAATAAATATTGCATCAATCCAATTGGGCCGATTTATACTATCATGAACGTAACATGAACATGAACTTGAAAACCGGTTACTTATGGATGAAAGAGGGAAAAGGGTGTGATGTGAGTTCATGAATTTCACGCAATGAAATTTGCTGCGTTTCTTCAGTTTGACACGCAACATATGCAATGTTATGTTTATGTTTACCTTTTAATACTGAATACTCTCAATTTCTGTGCAACTGCACTACTACACGCAAGCATTTTATACGTTTACACAAAACAAATTCGACGCTCACGACAGTTCATGATAGTTAAAACTGAACTGACAGTTCATGTTGTCGTCAAGTTCATCTCAAGTTCATGATAGTGTAAATAGGCCCAATGAACTAATGTCAAGTGGTTGAAAATAATGAGCATTTCTTCACAATTGTACAATTTAACTGCATAAATATCAGCTACGCAGGCACTTCAGGACGTATGACAGTTTGAAAAATTTAAATCTTATTTCAGTTATTTCATATATTAAATTAAAGTTCCCCACTTCAATTAACTTTATGTTGAAATCTCATATATAACTTCATCATTCTTTTTTAGTGCTAAGAAAAAAATATTTGAGATGCATTGCAGCATTAAAATATGTGTGTCGTCTTTTTATATGCGAAAAATAGGAAAAAATGTACTGTAGAGAGGCGGTGGAAGACAAGAGTGAGTTGGAGACTGAGAGAGAGTTAGAGACAAGGATAAGTAGAAACAGAGTGTAATAAAGTATTTCAATGAACTCATATTACAGACCTGTTCCTATATCCACTTTTAAAATGAATCTAAAAATCTATCTTGATAAAAAAGACTAAATTCTTACTGTAAACTATTGTTTTCAATAGAAAGCTTTTTATCGAATAGTAGTGAAATTGCAGCAACAAAAAAATTTCTTTTTTTATTATTTTTTTTTAATTAAATTGATTTTTTATTTGACCGTATAGCTTTTCGAGTATTGCCAAATACTCATCATCAGTGGTCCTGGAATTTTTTCTTATATTTAATTATTCGTAAATAATTTTTTGAGACTGTAAGTACTATGAATCCTGCCAATTTTGAAGTTCAGAGTCGGTGTTCATTAGCCAACTGACCCAAAGCCGAACTTGATTTGTTTGCTCAAAGTTGGAGTTTTGTTAATTTGTTGTGAAGATTCTTTTACTAATTTACTTGCTGTGTTATATTTGAAAGAAATCATAAAACCGGAGTACAATAACTGAATTATTTAATTAAATTTTTTTATTTTTAATTGTTAAATGTCAACACTATTTATTTGTGGAGACATTATTTATTACATGCTCTTATTACTTTTTCTCGTAGGTAGAACCTATTCTAGAAACGTAATATGGAGAAATGATAATGTTGCTAATATTATTCCATGATTCCCTCAAACGAAATTGGAAAGTTGAATGAATAGTTCTATTCATATTTTATTTTATAATAGCTTTATATTGCATTGAATTTTAACATCTGTTTTGACGAAAGAAACTAAATTATTGTTTTAAATGGAGAAATTTTTATTGAACAGTATAGAAATTGGAAGAAGAGGTTTGGAAAGTTGAATGAATAGTTCTATTCAAATTTTATTTCATAATAGCTTTATATTGCATTGAATTTTAACATCTGTTTTGACGAAAGAAACTAAATTATTGTTTTAAATGGAGAAATTTTTATTGAACAGTATAGAAATTGGAAGAAGAGGTTTTTTTTTCTATTATTTTTAATTAACTGATTTTTTGGCTGGCAATAGAGCTGCTTCGAACATTGTCAAATACTTATCATCAGTTTTTTGTATTTAATTATTGCACCCTGCGAAATTTATATGATATGTAAATTATGCATATCCACTTTTCGAATCGCAAAACGCAGGAATTTCGTATGATATCATTTTACAGGTTCTAATAACCATAAAAATTGCTTTCGTTTTTAAAACGGTATATTTCAATTTCTAGTTATGTCATTAGAAATGTTGGATTCTTAATATCGCCATTTTTTTTTATAGTAATGTATTAAAAGTGTCATCAATTATCATCGACTTAAATACTGAATAAAGTCGGTAAGATTAAATTTAATGTACTTGTTATTTGCGTGACACAAATTCCTTGTTATTCGATTATTATTATTGCAAAGACCATACTGGTTATATATCTTTTCTGATAACACATAATACTTGTACGTCGCGTATGAATGATAGGCAACGCTGCCTATCAATTAATTAGTAGCATTCAATAGCAGTAATTGCCATTTATATTCTGTTTTTGAATAACAGTCATTTTAAATTCCAATTGCGGTTTTCAATTGAAATATAAACAGCATTAAAAATTATTTTTATATACAAAAAATAAAAATAAAACATTTTACCCAGCTTCCGTTGAATAAGTTAAGCATGTTATTTTATTATCCTTAATCAGAATTAGCAAAAAGCGTTTAAGTTCGTGCAGTCAGAAATAACAGCGTAAAAATAAAACTGACAACTAACAGTGGAATAATAACAGAATCTATGTTAACTACAAAGAAATTGGACAGTGTTATGCACAACTATTAGCAGAATGTTATCAATTAGCAGTAAAATTAGATATTTCATTGAATTTTTAGCAATTGGATTATATTATCAGTTGCGAATGTTGGAATATTGTTTAACTTTTATTTCTATTAAATAAAACAATAACACACTTTTTTTAAAGAAATATACACTATCTATTATGTATAGGTACCAATAAAAAATGTCTATTTGTGTCGAAAAAAGCAGAAGTTAACTTTTTCCAATAGGCGATTACAGTAGAACAATGGGTAATAGAAAAAAATCTCTTATAAGAAACGATATTTAAATATTGAGTTATTGATATATGAAAAATTAAGTAGATAACATTTCAAAAAAATGTAGACAAAAACATGTTTTGCTAGGTTTGATTAGTTTGATTAGAAACTTTTTGAAAAAGATTATAATTTCCGAACGCACTTGAGTACAAGAGTTTACTAAGCACCAAATCAGTGTTATTCACTCTGTTTTCGTTCGTCACTTTTATTCGACGCCCTATTGTATATAGTACCTAAGTAATTAGCTTCCACACTGTTTCTGTTAGGAAACACACTTTAATTGTAAGATATTAGTATGCATGTTACTTTATTTTTTGAAAGTATTATTTATAATAGTTCATGAGAGCTCAGTCAAGTGTTAAACCATGTCAATTTGTGTTTCTAATGTTTATATTATTATATATCATTAAAATTGCATATAAAATAAATTAGTATATACTTTTTATTTGTATCCAATTAATAACAATAAAATATATTCAAATAAAATAATAAAAAGATGAGAACTTAATAGATTTGAAGTTAAAAAATAAACATTTTAAAAATTTTTCAGTCAGTATTTAATGTTAAACAAACTCCTTGTAAAATCCATAAACTTAAATCTTCCGATGTGGCTAGGTCAGCTTCGAACACGAGACCTACACCCATAGCGTTGCGTCGTAAGGATGTTGTGTACACTGGAGAACGGTAGGTGTTCTAAACAAAAATAAATTTTTTATAATGAAGGTCATTATTATTATTAAAAAAAAAACGAATTTGTTCCCAATGTGTGAAATGAAAAACGTTTGAACATTTTTGTACTTTAATATGTGAAATTATGGCACACGAACAAACTTGAACTAATTTCAAATTAGTACTTGTCAGTTGCAGTTGGCATTGTTTGGTCAACCCAAGCAAAATGAAAAAATAAAAATATTAAATAGATATTAGTAAATATGGCATAGATCGCCGTATTCTATATTATATCCAAATAAAGAAGAGTACATTATTAAATTTTCACTTTCCACACAATTATGCATGAGAACGAATTTTAACAAAAACAAAAAAACAAAATTAATAAAATTAAATACTGACCTGTAATTTCAGTCTGTGAACTTCTATTGGCACAACTGACATAATTGGTAATTCTTCCACCAAAATTTTGGGATGCGAACGCGCCAATTCATTGATTTTCATATCCCACCGAGCGCCTTCAATGTAAAGTCCAGATATGTAGCAGCCCTATTAGTCGATGACAGCAATACAAAGACGGACATGATGTGTTCATTGACATTTTGACAGAGCAACAGAAGAGTCATAAGCAAGAAAAAAAGAAAAACGAGATATAAAGTGAGTTGACATGATTAACATTCAATCGGAATGGCTAATTAGAGAGAAATTCTGGTATTAGGTTTGTGGGTGGAACAAATGAGCTTTTATGTGCTTGCACTTAACCAAATGGTTTGTCAATAGAATTAATCAATAAGATATTAATTGTTTGTTTTTTGCCAAAATTTGCATCGCGAGAGTAGTAGAATAGAAATTCATCTTCGTTTTTAGGTGCTATGCACCTTAATGGAAGAGCAACATAAAATATTTCTATAAATATAAACTCATGTATTTGAGGAAAATCAAAATAAAAATATTTTAGAATTGTTTATTTTTTCAAGTAATTGTAACTAATTAAGAAATTAATGATAACTCACTAATAAATAACTTTTTAATAATAATTTAATAATAAATTGTCGCTAATATTGAAAACGAATAACTTAAAACTGTATGTAAAACTTAAGTCCAATAGAGGAAACCGTAAAAAAATACAAGTCTTGTATATTTTCACAGTCTTGTATGTTTTCTTATTCATATTCATATTGAAGTTTATTTAATATATAAAGCACTTCATATATATATATATATATATATATAAGTACATATATACATATATACATATATACATAAGTACCTATATAAAACACTTTATATAGTTCGTAAATTACTTTATTTAGTGAATATATAAAGTTTTTCTTATTAGGAACCCCTGTATCTTCTATTTGGTTAATATTGAAAATAGGCATAAAACTCTGTTTGTTCTTACCGTAGCTGGGCGTTCTTCAATATCATCTGGGTCTGTATAATTTGTAACACAAGTATATAAGGTTGATCTGTCTAATGGCCAAACATTTTTGCGACAAGCAATCTGAAAATATGAAATAGTAGAGATATTTTTTTTAATATTACCAAATGATAAATGATATGGTTAACGATATGATTAAAACAATTACCTGAACTAATGCTGTTAGATAACTTTGAGGTATATGCAAACCAGAAAGCCACATAACCATTGGCTCACCTGATAGTGCCCAGTATTTAAATTGAGTATTGCGATTCTATTTAAAAATTATACAAAATGAAGATTAAGTAAATATATAAACATAAGTAAATACATATATAATAAAAGTACTTTAAATGATTAGATGATTATTTAAATTATAATTCAAATAATTGTATCGATTTGTATTGAAAAAATGTAGTATTCTGTAATTTTAACTTCCTTAAAGAACACTAGACTTACAGAACAAGACAAAAAAATAAACAAAATAATTTAAATATCATATAATAAAATAAAAATTAAAAACGAATTTGAAATAAAACAAATTAAAATAAAAAAACTCGTATAAAACAAAACAAAATAATCTAAAAAAATTATATAAAATAAAATGAGTTAAAATAAAATAAATTTAAAAAAAATAATTTTGAAAAAAAATAAAATGAATTGAAATAAAGTAACATAAAATAAAAAAAATAAATGAAAAATTAAATTAAAGCAATAATGAATTGCAACAATAACATTTTTTACGCTTAATTAATCAAATTTTTTGGCTGTCCATACTGTTTAAGAGTTGACAAACATAATGGATGTTTAGTGGTCCTTAGAAATTAAAGAATAAAAGCCACCCAATGCAATCTTCGACCAACGAAATCGAGGTGAAGAGTGTATCAAATAGATATATAAATGAACAATCTTCAGTTGCTATTACATTGTAAGCTATTGTAAAACACCACACACATATATCATTTAGATATATTAGAATATTAGATATTAAAAATATAAGTATTGAAAAAAAGAAAAATTTACAAAAAATAAAGATTATGAAATAAATTCAGGTGAAAAATAAAAATCAGATAATGTGATAAAAACGCTAGATAATAAAAATAAATTGAATAATTATTTAACAAATAATTAAAAAATAAATTGTATTTAAATAAAAATAAATTGAAATATTAAGAATACACCACAATGATAACATTGAAGACAAATTTAGTAATATAGAATCTTATGTACAAATAAGGAAGAGAATTTAAATATGTGTGTAAATTAAAAAATAAAATACAACATGCATGAATAAAGAAGAAGAAAAATATTAAAGAATAAAACAGAACAAATATAAGAAATATATTAATAAAATCAATATATATACTGTATATTATAATTATTATATATTTTTGTTTTTCCTATCTTAATTATAATATTTTATATTTCGTAATTAATAATAATAAAACCAAAAAATATAACTAAAAAATAAAACAAAATAAAATATTTAAAATATGATATAATTATAATATTTGTAATATGTAATAAAAAAACACATAAAGATGGAATCAGAAATTATAAAAAATTAAGTAAAATCAAAAATAAGTAAAATCATATTCGGATAAAAAATATAGTTATAGTAATTGTATAATTACAAATAATAATATACAGTAAGTAATAATAATATAATAAAATAATAATAATATAGTGAAATATAGTAACAGTAACAGTATAAGTATTAATAATAACATATGGTAAATAATAATATATAAATAATAAATATAATATATAACAATAGTAAATAATAATAATATAGTGAAATATAGTAATATTAACAGTATAACTACTAATAATAATATATAGTATATAATAATATATGAATCATTCAATAATTAATAATAATAGTAAATAATTATAATATAGTGAAATATAGTAATAATAATTCTATAGTTATAGAAATTAAACATATTCGTATAATAAAATAAAATGTAAAGTATAATATAACAAATTGGAATCCAACAAAGTCATTATTCTTTGTATTTTATTAAAAATTTTGTTTTAAATTCAAAATAAAAAACATGTATTGTTTTTTATTGTTTTCGATATTGTATTTACCTGTAAATGTTCTAACCAACTGCCAAGTTGCTTACACGTAGCCGGCGCCAGTTTTCGCCAATTGTCTGGCAACATGCCATTGAATAACGAATTTGCGATATTATCGAGTACATTGTCCATACCAATCTCACCAGCAATTGCCTATAATTGTGTAGAAAATTGTACTTCTAATTAAAAATGCAATTCAAATTAAATAATTATTTTCATTGTGAGATATTTCAGTACGAATCATGATAATTTTTTTCCCACATAAAAGTCCTTAGAGTAGTTGGCAGAACCGCATATTGGGGTAGCATTGCTGCAACTCTTGCTGTTGTGGTTTGGGGTTCTTAAGCAAGTGCCGCTTGCACTTGTGTACAATTTCCAAGTAAACAATTTCAATCTCTTTCACCAACAAAACCAACCGAAATGCCCTTTTGACGATTATTTGAGCAAACATTTGCATTCGCTTGGTAGTAAGAAACTGTGATAGTTGCTGCTGGTGCCATGTTGGCAATGCAAATAATGCTGTTGCCAACGACAGAACGACACAACCAACGGTAGCAACACCAACACCAGCACCAGCAGCAGCACCAGCAGCAGCACTAGCAACAAAACAAACAACAGTAGTAGTGGTAAAATAGTAGCCAACGAGAGTTCAAAGTTCATTGTAAATTTATTCCGCTAAATGTTTTAACATCTAAGCTAAAGAAATGTAGGCAGCGGCAAGGCAGGAACCGCAGTTTGCCTTTTGCTGAGGTTCAGGACTACGCATCTCAAAAGTACAAATAAAAAAATTGTGTACCGAAAAACTTTAATGTTCACACAAAAGGCAAATACATTTATTTGTGGGCGTGTAAATATGAGCATTTGAAAAATATTTAGCGCAGTGTGGGCAATGTATCTAAAAGATACTTTGTTTTTTCTTTGTTTTGTTTTTTTACATGTTTTAGTTCAATATTTTTTTGTTTTGCAATTTAAAAACTGTATTCGAAAATATGCCGCCTTCAAGCTCTTATTGCCGCCAAACTGACAACAGAGCGGCTTGGCAGAAAGATGGATTGTTAGATAAATTTGCTGTCTTATTTTTAATATATACAAATATATTTGTACTCCATTCTTCTATTATGATGTGTCTAACTTTTTTGTGCCATTTGTTCTTGAGACTTATGTAAAAATAAAACAATATGTGGTAAACCCTATCCTTCCTTTGCATAGAGAGTAATATTTATTTCAAAATTGTTTGACATAACATACGAGTAATTTAATTATTACATTTACATAAAATATCTTATATTATTAAAACAAGAAATATTTATTTATGGAAATTTATAATTTATGGAAATGCACAACTCATATTAAAAAGCAATAATTTTGGAAAAATCAATGCAAATTAGTTGTCATAATTTTAAAACCATAAATATTCTCAGCTAAGGCGCATAGCTTCTTATCAAAAGAAATTTATGATTAAAGTTTTAATTTTTTTAAACTAATTTTACAATCATAAAGGACAAAAGATGAACTAAAAAAATGAATAATTTTTTTCCATAATTTACTAGTTTTTTCTACAATATTATTATTAGATGACGCCATTTTGCCATCTTTAGGAATGGTCAATTCATTGCAAATACTCTCGTGTGATATTCTTTCACATAAGAACTAAAAATTTTCCCTTAATAACAATTTATTTTTATTGTATCTGAGCAGTGCTGTGTTTTCTGAACAAATAAGTATAAGTAGTCGAGTATATACAAAATCAATGTTAAGTTGCAGACGCAAAAGTGTAGAAGTGTTGCACTTTGGTTTTTACGATTCTATGTCAATTTGATTTTAATTTGTAAAGTTTAATTACAACATTCCAATTGTGTATTTTGTATGTGGTAAAGTGTACTATTCTTTTTTGTTTTCTTGTGATTAAAAGCAATTGTGCTGAAGCCATTTAAGGTTAAAGGACAATTGCAGTAAAAGTAGTTCAGATACTTTTCTTCATTATTACTAAACACATGTGAGTTCATATTCTTCTAATGAAAATATTAAACTTTTAATTTGGTTTATTTAAAAAAACTCAAAATAAAGTTAAATACACAATATTAATTAAGTAGTTTGTATTTACAGTATTAATAAAAAATATTTGATTAATTCAAGTAACAAGGAGTCCATAAAAAGACTCTTTTGAAGTTTATTGGCTTCAAATAAAAGTATTATAATTGTAATCTAATTCCCAGCTAAAGTGTATAATACTTTCTTAAAGCATTATTGTTTTAAGCCAATATATTGTCAAAGTAAATTTTATAAATATCACTGCATTCTTCTTAGAAAATAAAATTATGGCATAAATATTTTCCATATATATATATCTGCTAGACGATATAGAAAATTCTACTATTAAATATATACATATATGCGAAAAAGTTATAGATAGTAGGTTAGGTTAGGTTAGGTTATACCGGTGATCCCCAGTGGATCCACTTAGGCCTATTGGACCATTGTGATGCCGTATATAAATAATGAAAAACCTCAGGGTTTAAACCACCTAGAACCTTTTGAAAGCATAAAATGCTATTTAAAGTCAGATCCTGTAACTGGTCCAAGTCCTCAAGGTAGGAGGTTAAGTCTAAGTCGTAAAGTACTAAGTACTAAGTCTAAGTAAAGTAAAAGCTTCGACAGCTTTGATTGAAAGGAAGACCTAGTCTTCTAGCATGGTTCCCTAGTTTACAGTGTCCTGTAGTCAACCCCACCAGAAGACCAATGTTTTTGCGAGACATCTCAATTAGAGTGTTCGATTTCCTTTTATCGGAAAGTGGCCAGATTGCATACAGATGTCTACATATCGTTTAGTATTCCCATCTTTTGTTAAAAGTATTAGTGCAGAAAGAACTCAATAACAATTTACATGATGTTAGCGATATGCCCAGATAATCTAGGTGCTCCGAGTACGGTCCTAAAGCACCCTTTCTGGCTAAATCGTTTGCTTTGCAATTTCTGAAAATATCTCTATGACCTTAGATTCCTTAGATACTAAGGAAGTCCATTTTAAGTATTAATTGATATCACTTATATACTATTATATTTATAGTTATTATAGTTGTATAGATGCGGCGCACCAGAAACTGAGTGCCCGACAGTAACAGTAGTCAGTAAAAGTAATTAAGGCAATTGTATCGAACATATTTGTTTTTCGACATCGGCAACTGGCATGAAGAGCCATTCTTTAACACTGGTAACCATTATAGTTAAAACTAAATAAAAATGAAATATACTGCAATGAAAAATGACAGCAGAAGTTTCATCAGAGATTGATTTGACATATAAATAAATCTTCTCTAACAGGGTTTGTAGGATATGCAAAATTAGATCATTAAATACGTGCTGTGCAGGCTCTTCGCAACGAAAGAAGTACTTTTCGAATATAAGATGTCCGATGCTGAATTTTAACTCGAAAAACAAGAAAAAATTCGCAACTTATTGAAGAACAAGAAATGAGAGATATACTCTACTTTATGGAGTGAGTGTAATATATTGTATGGTCGCGGTGTTATACCATTTCAAAACGACAATCATAACATTAATACTACTATACTGAGATATAAAAGAATAATTATAATTATTATATTAAACAAAAAAAAAATTGTTGATTCTCTTATCTGTGATTCTTTGATCTGTGATATTTAATTTACTGGTTATCATACGCAAATTAGAATAGTCTGATGAATTGTAAAGCACATTAATAAATTAAACAATATAAGCTTTAAAGTTTTAAGTAAAATATTTTAAAAACTTAACCAAATTTTAAGTTATTTATTTAAAAACTAATATTAGCCTAGATTAGATTAGACTGGCGATTCTAAGGATCTACTTATGCTTATTAATCCCTTTTTTTACCGTGTGAAGAATTCAGAGGTTTGAAAACAACCTTGCCGATTTGACGGTGCCTAAAATGCTCTTTACTTTTTAGATCCTTAAAAAAGTAAGCATAGCCAATCTTTAAAGTCAATCACTGCTTCGTATGCGCTGGTCAGTAACAAAACATATGTGGCACTTTCAGTTTGACTTTGAAAGCCCTCTCCACGACTGCGACAGGAATGATTAAACAGGCGATTGAAATCGCTAATTAAGACTTTTATGTCCTGTAATAAGAAATTCATTTCGAATACAAGAGAGGATATTTTTATATCCAATAAATATTTTAATTTTATTCAATTGAATTGTTGGGCTGACTGTGTTGAATATCTCCAAAAATTAAGTATGGTTAAAAAATTACACACAGAAAATTAAAGTAATAGATGTTTCCCACGACAACTGATTGCAGTTATTCGAATTAAACGTATTAAAGTTTAAACAGGTTTCGTTTAAAACTATATAGTTGTAATGGTTTTGATATATAAACTTATACAGTAATACTTAAATAACATTTTAATACTAAGTGTTTTATAGGTGTGTTTTATAATTCCAAATTTAAATTGAGATATGCTTATTGACCTTCTTGCAAATTATTTAGTTGAAAACATAATATTAGTAATGTTGTTTAAAAACATATGACATATACGAGTATCCCAAATTTAATTCCCATAAATTTAGTTAATCCTTAATTCAAATTTTCTGTTCATACTCTTTTGGCTTTGGAAAATTTAATGTATCTTATATATGCGAATATGGTTTCCAAATCATGTATTATGATTTTTGTTAAAAATAATCAAATTATTTTATAAAACATATAAATTCTACTCACCTTTCTTAATAAATCCAATGTTCTTTTCATACGCAATACAAGCAAATTGAAGCGATCCAACTCTTGTACCAAAACCACTCCAGTCGGTGTCATAGTCATGGCAAGCTGTTTTTTAATGCGCCAAACTTCAAATGCTTGAGGCAGCTTGTGAAGTATATCCGCAGCAACGTTATCTATGAAGTCGTCTCTGCTAATTCCACCCGAAGCCTCACCTGGTATGGAGGAAATGTGCAAAATTATAATCAAAATTGATTGATGTGTAATTAAATACTGATTTCGTTAAGCAAAATCAATTATTTTTTGAATCAATTGTAATCTTGTATCTGAACTTTTATTGATTAGGTACTAGATAAATAATTTATGTTGCTTGTTAAGAAGTTTATTTAATTATATCTTAAGGCATTTCTCATGTACAAGTCAAATTTATTTACATTCTTAATTTAAGATTATAACAAATATTTATTTGACACTAACTATATTACAACGAAGAAATATGGTATGTTTTAAATTAAACTAAATAAATACAAGAATACCATTCCGAGTTAATTCAAAATTTTATTTATTTAGAAAAATTATAGTTTCTATTATATTATTTATTTTAATTTTAATTTAGATGCAGTTCAAAAACTCACATAAGATAATATTTTCTATGGAATTAAATTTTAATTTAAAATTGTATGCAGTTAGTATAAACACTTAAATCTTTCGAATGGAGAGTCATTTATCATACCGAATTCATAACTAACCGCAAAAGCATTTAGTTTAGGTTCATCAGACTCACTTTTTGCATAAATTATTGTAAAATTATTTTTGGGTGCCATCATAAAATATATTGAAAATTTATTTATTTTTTTCTATTTCAGGAGGTTTTCATGGTTTTTGCCCCATTATTTTGTCAATATTAACTGAAGTACTCGTACACATAGTAGTTTTGAATATAGTGGAAACATATATCACAGTTTTCACATACTGTGAGATTTACTCAATACTAGAGTCTGGCAAATACGAGTGACTATGCCATTTTTTTTAATGAAAATTAAAATAAATTTGAAAATATAATTTAAATTGGGCTGTGCTAATTAGCGTAAAATTATGCCGATATCGTTTGGTTTTCATATTTGCACAGAACATGGAAAACCATTATTACACATGCATATATTAGCACAGTTTAGCATGTGTTTCCGCTTTTTGTTTGTACATCCGATAGTGGCAGCCCCATATCCAGTCCCAGCTCCAGCTTCAGCTTCGGTTTCGGCTTCAAACGACAGGATGTAGTATTTCAAAATATTTTCATTCAATTTAATTTAATTTTATTTTGTTTTGATTTATTTCCGTTCAATTTATAAACTTCAAATTTTAAAGTTGTTTATTTGTATTTCCCTTTACTAATTTTTTTAAATTTCAGTACATAAATTCGTTGTCACAATGCGCCATTAGTATTAGTATTTGAATGGCTGGTATGTGAATAGTTCTTATTAATTAATTTATAAAATATTTCCAAATTAAGTTATTTTCAATTTACAACGCGTGTTGGACCGTGAATGCAAATATTGTCAACAGCACTCAACTGCACTTAGAACGGATTAAGTTGCATTCAGTTTTCATAAATTGCATAGATTTAATGTAACTGCCTGTCTATTTAATTCAGTAATAAAAATTATATAAATTATTATATAAATCGCTCATTTAAATGTAACAATTTAAGTATCACTTGAATCTCAATTATACAATATTCAAATTTCATCGTTGATTAGAACAATTTTGTTGCATTGGATTATTTTAATTATACCTATTCAACGTGAGCCAGTATAATTGAATATAAAAGAATAGTACAAAAGAATATGATTCTGATTTTATTGAATTTTCTGGGTCTGTAAAGAATAAATTTTGCTTAAATTAATCAAATAAAACCATTTATTAGGGGATGGTTAGGTTAGGTTGGAGTGGCGGCATTGTATTCCAAAGAGCCCACTTGAGCTCAAATGATGGCCCATTGTGGTACCACAGGAATGGCATTGGTATGTACATAGACTTAGATCAGTATACATTCAAGGCCGAAAGAAGGTAACGACTCCCCAATGTATGAAGGAATGAGAGGCGATGAAAAATGGATAAAATATGAGAAAGTTCAGTGACCTTCCATAAACGACTTCAAAGCATGAATTGACGGCAAATAAAACTTGCTTTGGTAGGACTGGAAGATAACTGTCTATAACGAGCTATTCTGATTCTTCTACTGCTTACAATTTGACCGCTTGTACTAAACAATCAATGAAAAGTGACCAGAATTAGCCAACAGAAATGAAATTGTGTTCCATCATAACGTATTCATGCCCAATACATCTTTGATTGTTTAAAATATATTAACGAAATTTGGTAGAGAAGTTATAATGCATCCCTACAGTATACTCCAGACCTCGCATTGTCTGATTACAATCTCCTTCATAAAATCGAACATTCTCTATAAATTGGCAACGAATAGCAGCTGACTTTATGACTAAGTTGACGTTATACAGCAAATAAATATCCTTTGGCTTTGGTTTTATTATGAAAACATATGAAATGACCAGGTCTTCAGTTCACTATAGAAGTTGATGCAGTAATAACTTTAATGTTCGAATTATGTGAAAATAAAAAAGCATATACGAAGCAGAAGAGTGGTGAGTACTTACTGCTTACTTTGAAAACGTTCACTCGACCATAGCTTATTAGAATCAACAGAGTCAGTAAGTAATATTGTAGTAGTTTTAGTTTTTGTAACTAATACTATTCTTACTATATAGTTATACCTATAACAAAAGCTTATTAATGAAACTATCGTAAGATATGGTTTACTTTAGGTTTTATGGCTAGAGCTAAGTTTTACTTTAACTGACTTTTTTAAAATAATATTATTACACTACTTTGCTTGGTACTACATCTATAAAATTTTTTTCAAATATTGCCAAATACTCATAATCATTGTACTTTGAAATTAATTTTGTATGGTCTTGTTGGTCTGAAGGTGCCAGCCTTAGCGGTTTAAATCTATTGATTTGTTAAGCAATAACTAGCGCTTTTTTTAACCAAACGAGCCAAAACTGCACTAAACTTTTATTGTTCAAATTTATATTTTTTTTTTCGGAGTTAATAAGATGGAGTTAATAATAAGACGGTATTTATAATTCCGATCAAGAGCGTAGTAGTCAAGTTCCAAGATCAAGGACAAAATAACCAGATTAATGGCTATTTGGCCATTTTACTCAAAAAGTAGAACCTTTAACTTTGTATACAGAAACAAAACCGAAGTATGTTGCTTAATATCTGTTCTAACAGGGCAAAAAACTGTTGACCTATATGCTCTATAGTACCTGTCTACTGGCACTCTTAGTAGACACAACCTGTTGTGTTTATATCTAGGCTTATCTGGAAGCAGTCTTAAGCTATTTTGTGCCCCACTCTTCAACACACTCGGAGATATTATCAACATTACCGTTGGCCAGATTTTCGCATTTATGAATGATTTTGGCTGGTTCTAGTATAACCATTCTTCTACCCACTATTACGAAAAATTGTGGAATCAGAACGTATTGTTAGGTAATTAGTTTTCACCTATTGATGAGAAATGAATCAGGGACTTGGATGTAGTCGTTCATAGAACTGTTAAGGAAGAAGACACGTTTTATATTTTTTCTAACAAATGTTAATCCTTTTAGTATCATGTGTATAACAATATTTTCCACTGTCATTTATTATATTTATTGTTATATGATTGACTATTATCATCCGGTGTAACATTCGACATTCCTCCTGAAAACTATGGAAAGACTCATAGATATCTATATTCGTACAGAACTGTCTAAAAGTCAACCTCTTCACAAAACTCAATTCGCTTATTCCAAAGGGAAATCTACCGAATTGGCCTTACATAACTTGGTCAGTAGAATTGAAAAGGCCCACAAAAACAAAGAAATTGCGCTTTGTGCATTTCTGGATATTGAAGGAGCTTTCGACAATACGAGTTATGGCTCGATCTCGAATGCCTTAACTAACAGAAATGTTGATTTTAATGTTATTTCCTGGATTGAGGCGATGCTTCAAAGCAGAAAAATTACATCAACCTTAGGTAGAACGTCTGTAGCTGTTGAGGCCGCAAAAGGTTGCCCACAGGGTGGAGTACTGTCTCCTTTGCTCTGGTCAGTGGTTGTTGATGAACTTTTAATCTTGTTGGAGAATATTGGTTGTGACGCCATTGGGTATGCAGACGATCTAGTTATAATAGTATCTGGAAAGCATGGTAGCAGTCTATCAGAGATCTTGGTAGGGCACCTTCGACGCATTTTAGCATGGTGCGAAAGTGAGGGTCTCTCCATAAATCCGGAGAAAACTGTTGTTGTGCCTTTCACACTCAAACGTAAACTAGACATAGGTCCCGTACGTTTAGGAAACACTAATATTTCTCTTTCCAGTGAAACAAAGTACCTAGGTGTTGTCCTAGATGGTAAACTCACTTGGAGTTCACACTTAAATAAAGTATACAACAAAGCATTAACGGCTTTATGGACAATACGGTCCTGTATAGGTAAAACTTGGGGCCTAAACCCAAAGATTATATTTTGGATATATCAGGCAGTAGTACGTCCTATCATGACATATGGTTGCCTGGTTTGGTGGCAAAAGGTCACACAGGCTGGATCTATTGCTGTTTGCATGAAGCTCCAGAGATTAGCGTGTCTCTTAATGACTGGTGCTATGAGGACAAGTCCAACTGCAGCACTTGAGGCTATACTTGGATTGACACCTCTGCACATACACATTCAATCTACGGCTGCGCTTAGTGCGCTTCGACTAAAACTCCACATGAACAAGAGTTGTCTTGACTATGGTCATACAACAATATTAAAAATATTTGGAGCACATAAAATTCCTCAATGCGATGGAGACTATACAACAGAACTCCATCGTTTTGGCAAAAAAATTTGAGGTACACCTACCATCACGTTCAACGTGGGAGAATGGAGGCCCACAGGTTGACCCAAAAAGTTTGGTTTGGTACACAGATGGATCAAAGATGGATGAAGGCACTGGCGCTGGTGTATTTGGACCCAACACCAGCATTTCGGAAGCAATGGGCACATGGCCGAGTGTCTTCCAAGCTGAAATCCACGCAATCAACTTATGCGTAAGATCCAATTTAATCAAAAAACCTTCTGGCTCGAAAATTGTTATTTACTCTGACAGCCAGGCTGCTCTTAAAGCTCTTTCTTCTTGGACTTTCAAATCAAAACAGGTCCTTGAGTGTTACGATCTTCTGCAATCACTTGCAGCTCGGAATAAGGTAAACCTTTACTGGGTTCCGGGCCACAGAGGAGTTTTGGGAAATGAAAAAGCTGATGAGCTTGCCAGAAATGCATCAAAAACTGCTTTTATAGGCCCTCAACCCTTTTGTGGAATAAACTGGGCTAGTACAAAACAGATTATCAAGGAAATGGAAAATCATATGCGGCTAGAGTACTGGGTAAACTTTCCAGGACTCAGACAAAGCAAAGCACTGATAACACCTTACTCCTACAAAAACATTCTTAAATTCTCAAAATGTAATTTAAGGATGATAACGGGTTTCATTACAGGTCATTATGGTCTGAAATATCACCTTCATAAACTACAATTATCTGCTAACTCTGAATGCAGATTATGCCTCGAAGATGAGGAAACAACCATGCACATTCTTTGTGACTGTCCAGCTTTAATAACGCACAGAAGAAACCTGTTTCATAAGGAATTTCTGTCACCAGAACAGATTAAGAACTCTTCTCTAGATTTAGTTCTAGACTTTATTCACAAAGCTTTAAGGGGCTTTGTTTAATCAATAGTGAAACTGGTACAATAGGTCTCTTCTGGCCGCAGTACCGGCTGTTGGGCAATTTTCACGAATACCTTTTATTATTATTATTATTAACATTCGACAATATAATATTTTATTGCATTATTTTTTTGACTATTGAAACCTACTAAAGTCCAATAGAAACTAATTACAAGAAATGGTAATTATAATTAATTCTCTTAATGACCACAAATATTAATTTTTTATATAATTCACTTTTGCGCTTTCTGAATTATATATAAAATATTTCAAAAATTAAATTTGTAGTTATGTGTATAATTGTAAATTATGTGCATAACATTTATATATGCGTGCATGTAAGTTGTTTGTAGTATTTACTTTACCGTCATGTTGTATTTGGCTTCCTGCCACTGAAACTGTGTTGCATGAAAAGGATCAAAGTGTGAAAATAGTTACAATCATTTGACCAAGTAATCAAGCACTCCATTGCAGGTTTTATCCCTTTTAAAGTGCGCATTTCAGTGAGTATATCCAAAGTATGACTGAGTATGTGAGTCTGAATGTCAGCTCTTGATTTCATATATATTATTCATTTTTAATGTGTGGTAATGCAATAAAGTTAATTGCGAAACCACAACTAATTAATAAAATAAAATAAAATGAAATGAAATAAAATAAAATGTAGTGAAATTAAATTATATTTAAAGTGCAGAGTTAATTGCTGGGCACATTAAATGTGAAATTTTGCTTTTAAGTGTTTCAAACGATAATTAATTTAACCACATTTTTGTTAGTGTGGGGTTGGCTAACATTAATGGTCTGTGAAATGTAAAATTCTTATATAAATACAATTCAATTTACCTGTTTGGGGCTGCAATTGTATAAGATAGAACCAAATGGTACGAGTCGCTTGTGTGTAGTAACCAATTTCGGCATTAGGATGCAATCCGAATACGTCTGGGCTATTAACCAGAGGTAATTCATCAATGTGTGCTGTAAGTTTGTAATAAATTAAGAGCTGTATAAATACTAACTTTCCGTACAAAGAGTTGCTTACCAATGTAATCTTCCTTGAGTATGATGTCGTCTTCTGGTATAAAGTAATCAACACTTTCATCTCTGTAAAAGTGGAATGGTTGAAATTTATCGAAAAGAAAATCACCCATATATTCATTCATATAAGTGTTGGTGACACGTCTATCAAAGTCATCAATAACACGACCGCCATACATGACCTTTTCAAATAGAAAATAA
The DNA here is from genome assembly GCF_002237135.1 of Teleopsis dalmanni. NCBI lineage: Eukaryota > Metazoa > Arthropoda > Insecta > Diptera > Diopsidae > Teleopsis > Teleopsis dalmanni. Next base: position 170,656,546 of record NC_051847.1, read on the forward strand.
AATTATTTCATTGTAAATAAATTATTTATTTATTTTTAATTATCTTTTTTTTTCTCTTAATAAATTTTCGTATGTGTAAATAGATGGTGTGGTAAAGAAAAAAGTTTTAGACTTACTTCGCCAATTAGGTATTTTAAACTATTCCATGGCACACGAGTGGTATCGCCAGGTGGCGCTTTCAGTAGATATGATATCAATATTTCAAGACAAACATTGAAATCAGATTCATTGAAATCATAACATATATTCCAGCCCAATTTATCATATTTGCGACGTTCCTGAAATATGGAGTAGTTTCAGTAATAAATCGAATTTCAACTTCACAAATATGAATGTCAAAATATCAACATCAGCGCAATTGTTAATCAATAAAACAAAGCTGCTAAGAGTTCAAACTGAAATAGACAATTTGCAGTTCAAACATGCTTGGATTATTGTTAACAAATTTGCAGCATGTAACATGTGCTGTTCATGACAGTGGCGGGGAAGCTGCAATTTTAAAGCAATTGTCAATAATAATTTGCTGCTGCAACATATTCATTAATAAAAGCTTACGGACGAGCGTGCTCTGGTTTCTCAGATATTTGCACTCAATTTCAGTACTAAATTGAAAGCCGGACATGTGTGTCGGTACGAGAAATGGAGCAATAAAACTTTAGATAGCATTTGCAATAGTTTGAAGCAACAACAATATATCAGGAAGTTTATATAAACAGGAATTGGCAATGTAAATATTAACTGCAACTGCGTATGTTGCTGCGAATGCTCTATTAACAATCAATAAGGATAAACAGTAAAAACATCTATAAAAATGATACTGAAAATACTGAAAATGCAGGATAATAAATGAATGATTAATTGAAGACTATTGAGTGCTGTACTGATTGCTTTCAACTGCAACGTAACATCTGCTGCTTATTTTCATTGCAACTCTTAACTTATTAATAATGTATATATAAAAATAAATTTACTTGAACAACAGCATGGAAGAATGCCAATACATATACCAGTGGCCTGTACGCTATATGCGAACATGCCTCCAAGCGATCCTGCCTTATTTTAAAGAACGTTGAACGCAAGTTTAGCTTCAGACCATTTGGAGGTTCCGTTACAACTATAAAGAAATTAATTTTGATATTAAACTTAATATGTGAAATGATCGAAATTACCTTTTAGGGACTTTTGCAATATGCCTATCGGAAAGGTTGGTGTGGGATCTGTAGTAATCCATAGACGAAAATCAGGATGCGGAGCTTCAACTTTTTCCAAATATTTTTCTAATTGCCTCACAAAACTGATAAGTAAATGTGCATTTTGCAACATAAGCCAGTATCCTTGACGTAATGCATTATTTAGTAAGCCCATAGCAGCCTACGTCAAAAATGTAAACAAGTATTTGTTGTAATTGAATAAAGCATTTGAAAGATATAAGTTTATAACAAATTAATGTATACAATGGCATGGTATATAATATATTATGTAAATGTATATAAAATGAAACAAATTCGAATTTGAAATAGGTTTATAAATTTTGGTTGTGGTTGATTTTTAGTATGTTATATGATGTACATTCTATTAGGCAAAAAGCTCCTATATCGGTTTATACAATATAACAAATATAAAAACATGTATATAAATATACATTATAGTGTATTTAGATACAACTCAAATTTCAAAATTTTATTTTTGTTGTAATCTCAAGTGTAATCTGAAAGTAGAAACAAAAACATTTACTGTTTTTATTATAATCTGGATGGGTACCACTTTTAAAGAGAGCAAACTTTTCAAAATCAAAAGTGGACATTCACTGCTTTTTGAACGACACAATCCATATTAATGTATGTAGTCAGTGATTCTTAGTTCTTCTATTTGAAAAGTGGACATTCACTGCTTTTTGAACGACACAATCCATATTAATGTAAGTAGCCAGTAGTTCTTAGTTCTTCTATTTAAAAAGTACTATCGTCACATAGACCTGGCAGCTCAATAATAAAATCTTTAGTAAAAATTAATTGTTTTTTGCTGATTTTTTTTCTTTTAGATTGTATGTTGTTCGGACATCAATTAGTCCCAGATAGATTGTTTGCGTTCTCTTTAGATTCATGTATGATATTTCAAGTGTACTATATCTACAGACTAAAACTATTTTGTATTGTCAGGATATATAGTTCAAAAATGAACGCAGTGTCACAAACAGCGAAAATATGTAAGTAAGTAGAACAACCTTTGTCGGGGTGATTAAGCAAGTAGCTCTTAGAATTAATTTTGTTTGACAAATATAAAGCTTTAGATAAATCCTTCCCACTTTGTTAACCATACTATGACAACAAAATTTTTTGAGTTTTTTGCTGTCAAATGTTTCATGTTTCCGGATTTTGATTCTTCTTTAAGGAAAACTCATAAGTAGAATCATATTTATTACACCTATTCTACTCTATTTGTTGCCCACTGTATTACACAGCATACTCATATAATGCCAGACTTTGAATATCTACTAACAATGTATTTTCAAAATAATGTTTATGTAATATTATATTTTAGATTTAAAGCTATAAGAATAGAAACGATATAATGAATCTACTTGTATTTATCTAATACAATATATAACAATTGTTTTCTTACCTTTTCTTGGCCTTGGCCCAATGAAATATGACTGAAGCTGCCCAGTCCGCCAGTAACTACTTCTGCTAGTTTCATTAAATCATTGGTAGGATCAGAACCAGCACTTAGTATAAAACATACTGGTATAAAGCAACTGGTTTGTTCAAAGATATTTTGGAAACTGACAACTGGCGGCGTAACAAAGAATTCTCCCATTATATCAATAATGTATTGATTTATTGAACGATAAATACGATCAACTCGGAAACAGCGTAGGAACATCAATTTCTATAATATATTCATTGTTGTGAGATATGATATTAAATGTCTTTCACTAAACATTATAACATACATTAAAGTATTTTTATATTTTGTAATCTGTGGCATTATTATAAAAATATTATTTATTTATTAAAAATACAAAAATACTGTTTGCATGAGAATTTTTTTATTCTTCAAGATTATTTTTGCAGTACAGTATATAAATTAATAAAATTTCTTCTTGTTATTTATTTTTATATGTATATATATGAAAATATATCAAAAATGGATTATTTGTAAACTCATAAATTAACATTTACCTGAAAATCGTTGCATTTTATATTAAATTCACCTGGGCAAGGAATTTCTTCAGGATTTTCAGCATCAAACCACTGTAAGTAATTTTAAATATTTTTAAAACATACTAACATTAAAAAAAATTAAATGATCCGATTAAAAACTAATTCATTTGTTAAAAAGTACTTATATAGGTATTCATAGCGAGTTAAATGATTTATAAAATCAATTCAAACGATAAATAGCATTGATATTGTAAGATGCAATTAACTATGATACGTTTGTTTCTATTAAGTCTTATATAAGTTAGTTCTAATAACTTGCCTCTTTCCACTGATCGGGAAATTTCTTTATATGATCGGGTAGGTTTCCGAATACTTCATTAAAATCGAATGCTAATTTAACAATATCCTCCCAATTTTTCTCTAACAGCCATTTTACAGGACAAGGCACTTCACTTTTTGTTAGCGTGACAGAACCTTTGATAAAGAAATCAAGTTCTGATGTTTGTAAAGCATTATCACTTTGTGCTAATTGAGTAGCCATTTGGAAAGAGAAGAGCAGTTTGTGTCTCTCAAATATGCCAGTACAACCATAGCAATAAACATTTTCCGTCAACGTCTTGATGATATTGTGCAATCGTTTTAGCAATACTGTATCTGGTACTGATTTACGCAATGAGTAACCAAACACGTCCAAGTAAGCTGCAAGTGCATACTGGTACATTGAGTTAACCGTTGACATATTAGATAAAGTGAAGAAGAGAACTGCTCCACGTTTAGCTACTGGTCGATAACCGTCACGCAATTTTTCAATATCTCGTGCTGTTTCCTGTGATAATCGCAGTTGTTCTGTAACAGCAGCCGCCTTAGTTTTGGTATTTTCTAGTGTAGCAACCAATTCAGTATTATCAAGCATATTTCCAGTGGAAGTAGCCAATTCACGTAACAGCGAGTCTTCTAAGTTTTGTAGCAGTATTTTATTTTGACTCGTTTCTTCAATGAGTGTTTCACGTTGTTGTTCCAGATCTGGTCTTTCAGAACGTACTACAACACTCAACAGTTGATCTTCTAAACCAGTCTGTGTAACTGTGTAGTTTATAACCATTGCTTTCGCATATACCGCTGGATCAAATTTGGGATTAGCAAATTTTGTTGTAAGATACATTCTGAAATTATCGTCATAATCGACTTCTTTATCTCCCAAAATTACAAATTTGCGACCACTAATAAGTTGTATGTTTTTCTGAAGTATGTCGTCAATTACAGGATCAATGTAGTCATCTACATCTTCAAATAATACTGGTGTGCCATACATTATTGACATTTCTAAATGCTTCAGAAAATCGGAGTCATTAAATGAAAGCGGTTTTAAATTATTTTTTGCCTCCCGCTTTCGTATCCATTGCAGTGCTTGTAATTGAGGATCAATACAAAGTGGAAATCGAGATGCCCTTACCGTAAGTATACCATTTTGTACTGATAATTCATCAGGTGGAAGGCCTTCCGACGTCCAAGTAGATATTTCTACATCAGTTGTCAAACTAGAATCTATACGAAATGGTAAATCAATAGGTATAGCACGGTTGTCAACATCTTTTAGCCAATCGTTAAAAATCATAGATTTACGAAATTCCCATGAAAATGCAGCCGTGTAAGCCAGAAAAGCAGAACACAGTAAACATTGCCCAACCATGGCAATAAGTTGTTTTCCAAAATTTTCGGAATCCCGATTCCAACGAATTCTTTCGGAACTCAAGCCACTGATAAGTTTATTTGATGCTTCCTAAAATATTCACATAAACATGAAAAGTAATAGAGACAATCGAACACTTAAAATTATATACCAAACGTCGTTGGGCTTGTTGCATCATTTCCGTTAGATATCTCATCTCTTTCATTGACTCAGCATACTGGGCATTCAGTACATTTAACTGCTCTTCTAGTTTGGCTATTTCATGGTTAAGATGATTAAGCAGTTTGATTTGAGTTTCTTGTTCTGCAACCAAAAACTCTACACGCTCTATTTTCGGCTTAACTTCCTTGTATACTTCATAGAAGCCAAGCACAGCTCTAACGAATTTCAATAGACCAGCACCGGCAACTGATATCTTTTCCATCTCATCCAAATTGGCTTGTTTCATGTGTGCCCTACAACTATTAATTTGCTTACCTGTCAATGCTTCACAATCCATTTCCATTAAACTTTTCAGGAAGTTAACATCAGACATCATAGCTTTTGCTGTTTTCCAGTTAATTTCTTTATATCCACGTAAAATGGCTACACATTCGCATACTATTTGCACCTGAGGTGGTGGTGTGGCAAATGATCTAATTTCAGTGATCTGTGCTTTATCGAGATCGGCAAGAGCTTTACGTGCTTCTTCTACAGCAGGTAAAGCTTCAGCTAGAACCTCTTCTGCTTCTTCCTTCTCAACAGCGATTTGCTTTCCTTTGATCTCAACTTCTACGGATTTTTCCGAAGCTTCAGATTTTTTGACATTCGCTATCTGAGTGGCGGCTTCAATGTCTACTAACATAGCTTCGCATTTTTCTGAAGCAATCGCAACGTTACGTTTCTGTTCCGTAACAATAGCTCTGAGCTCTTCAATCTGTGCAGCTGCCTCGTCAATTTTCTTTATACCTTCATTTAGCCGATCACGTTGATTTGTTATGAACTCATTTTTCTCCTCTACAATTGACGGATAAATACAATTATTAGCAGAAAATTATTGAACTTATTGCGTTCATATAATATACATAGAAAATACTCTTACCTAGCAGCCTAAGGTATGTGTTTAAGTAGTCCAGATAATGTTTTGGTGTTACATAATTGTTACGTCGCAGTTTTTGCAAGAAATCCTTTGAATAAAAATGCATCGAACTGTGTACATGTACAACGTGTTCCATTATATCACCGCGATGTTTTTCAGGAATCTGTAAATGAAGATAATTACTTTTAAGAAAATGTTTTCAGAGTTTCATTTTTACCAAAGGATGTTCTGTCAAAAACAGTTCAGCTACTGCTGATAAAGCTTGCTTAGGCCATGGGAATACCCAGTCAATATATGTGCTGCCAATTAGACCTGGAAAGCTGCGACAGCGATTTCTTAAAGCGTCTCCAGAAGGAGACATACTCATAACAACATGCATATTCTCCATGCTTTTACGCAAGAAATATGCCCACACCGAGTCCCTTTTAAAAAAATAAAATTTGTTTGATTTTTATTCTTTGCGCAAGAAATTGAGTATAAAAAACTTTAACCTACTTAGATGCAGAATATCCTTCTTGTTCTGCTGCCGTTCGACAAGCTGAAACGACGGCATCCTTTTCATCATCCTGAAATAGCGCTGGTACGAGGCCAACGGTTAAAATGTTATTGATGAGTTCCAGAAAACCTTCTTCGACAATCTAAAGTAATAAATATATGAAGTTATTTTGATTAACTATATGAATGTGTACGTTTGACTCTCTTTTATACCTGAGAAGCTGTAAAAAGAAAAACTGTCTTTTTACGATTAACGCCAGCTAGTGTATAAAGTCTTTTTAGATCATCTCGGAAAGATGCTTCATTATAACCACGTGATATTGTTATTTCAAAGACCTCACATTCTAAGAAAATTGTAGTCAAATATTAATGTGTTTACGTTTCAATTTTCCATAGATACTTGCAATACATATATACGAATTAATATATTTATTTTACCTGCAGTAAATGCTGATAATCGTGTGATACATTTCTTTCCGGAGCCGCCAACACCGATTAGCATAACATGTCCTCGATGCATGCGTAGCGTGCGATGCACACGTGTTAAATGCTCCAAACAATCTTCGAAGAGAACCATACTAATTTTACCTTTGCGTTCGATGTATTCGTTAAGTATCTTTTTGGCAATGGAAATTAAATTTAATATTTAATTATTATAAATTAAATATAAAAGTAATACTTCAGTAAATAAAGCATAAATTGCACTGAAATCCAGTAGGTCTTCATAAAATCGTGGTTCTGCTTCATTTACAGCATTACGATAATCCCCATATAGAAGTGGATCACGTAAAATATATTCTGTCATAGTGGGTGGAGCCTCCATTTCTTCGCCTTGATTGTATTGATCTTCTTCTGCTAAAACTATATAAAATATTTGAAAAATACATTTTGAGAAATTACTTCAATAATGATTATAAAATACTACTATTACTAGTAGTACTATTAGAATAGTTATTAAGTAAATCAATAGTTGTTTCAATTATATTGTCTTATAATTGCAATAGATTGTTAAAATATTCTTAATAACAGAATTTGTTTAACTTTATACTAATACTCGTACCAATCTGTTTACTGATTAATAGTAATGATTTTATTAGACAGTACTTTAAAAATGAGTCTGGTATAACCAAATTACGGAAGTTTCATAAATAGAATTTCTTTGTAAAATAATATGAAATTTGGTAATTAAATGCTATTAACAAAAGGCCAATTTGTTCAATGGCTTCTTCACACAACATAATAAATTGTTTAATCCACACTATAGTTTTTCTAAGGCCAAATGAGTTTTTGCCGTTTGAAATATCCCACCATGCAACCCTGTGTATTGTCACGACTATATAGTCAAGACATCTTTGTTTGGGTCTTCCTGAGTCTTATTACTTAACAGCGCTTACAGTAATATCTGTTTTTTTGATTTATTTTCTTTCATTCTTAGAAAAGAAACATAGGTATATATATTTTGTATGTTCCTACTAGTACTCAACTATTTATAGTCCATATAGTGAAGACTTCGATTAAATGTATATTCGTTATTTATCATCAATATTCCGACAACTATTATGAGAAAATATGTGTGGACTAATTGTCTTCAACCAGTGGAAGATAGCTTCTTTATTCTACAACCCGTAGTGTACATAACGAAGCTTTTGTTAATATAACGTTTACTACTTCGCGGTTTGTTTCAAATTTTGTTATACATACATATCCTAATAAGAATAGATATAAAGTCTAGTCTTAATCTTAAACCGAAAGAATTTAACTATTTGTTTTAATGTACACTGAATCTGGTAAGAAAAGCTATTCATCTTTTTAAACTCTATCATATATCGAACTTTCTCATAGTAATTCGATGGATATATTTGTTATGTCAGTGATATTCTTCACTTAAACATAGAGATAGTGAATACAATGTTATCATGAAAGTTTTAGAAGAAACTTTCATTGTGGTTGAGATCAGAATTACTCTTAATTAAAATCCTGATAATGCTAACGACAAGATTCTGTATTCTCTTACCAATGCTTGGTCGGTAAAATTTTTATTAATTACGCCAATATTTTTAAGCAGCGATGTTACGCCCTTAATAATATAATATATTTGTCATTGAACAATTGCATATAAAAATATAAGCAAATATAAATTATTTTGAATCAAACTAAATACTCTACAATCACCTATAAAAGAGAGTACATATTTTATAACATACTTTCCTCGTCATACTTTATATATCGCAGCCAAGATTTCTAATATCTAAAATTATATGATTTATTTTTTTTTAACTTTTCTGCGTATTTTATGTATCTGAGGAAAAATGCCAATTGTTTAGTTTGCCTTTTAATCCCAATTTTTTCCCTCCTAATTTTCTAATGAATACAAAATTTGTCTTCATTTTACATAAGCCAAAAAGGTTGCTTACCTGCAGCAGCCTCCTCCGGATCTATGAACCCATTATCTTCTTCGAATGTTGGCGTGAAATGCTCTAGTATCTGATTTTCAATATGTTTTCTCATTAGTTGGATATCCTAAAATAAGGAAAACGTAAGCACGAATTTGAATTTGGCGAAACAAAATACTTGAGAAACATCAACAGAATCTGAAGGCGAAATCCTCATTGTGTGTTGTATTGTGAATGTGTATCTATATGAAAGCTTTTGTATGTAATAGATTGTAATCTGTAAATGAGTTTACGTATCTGTATTTAGGTGTACGTGAGTACTTTATTTGCACTTCTTAGAGTATTAGCGCACCGTGTTGTTGGAGTTTGTGCTAGTGTGTTGGGGTGCTAAATCTGTCAATCAATCTTAAGAATTTATTCAAAGAAATATTCTTCCTGGTACTAATTTGTATGTTTGTGTGCATTTCTTTGTTTGCTTAAACATAAAATTTGAATCAAATCGAATTCGAATTAAAATTGAAGTCAATTTGGAAACGACATCAATCAAACCTTGAAGAGCATTACATTTGCGTTTACTTTCACTTCACTTAAGGTGTGTTAGCAGGACGAAATGTTTGCTAAATTGTAAGGATTCTGTTTGTGTATTTTGGAAACTTCAACTTACGGTGTTTGAAATTAATCGATCGCAAATAATTCTTGTAAATTCATTACGCCAGACACGTATTAGATCTCGTGCTTTGTTAAAGTACTTGGAACGAATTAATAGCATCCCTGCAAATATTCTGGATAGATCCTTCAAATTAAATATGTAATGAAATTTCGACGGAGTGGGTGGTAACTCAACAACGAGTATCTGCAAAATAGAGATTAATTAAGTTTCGATAATAGAAATAATAAATAAATTTTAATGAAAATAATGTTTTCTGGTTTTTACAATATAATGCATGTGAGTGAAAAGGGCAATTAAAAATTTAAATGGTTTCAATATTAAGCATATTAAATATTATTTTAGTTTTAAATATTTAATTTAATATAATTTGCATATATGCGAATAATTAATTTCAATTGTTTTGATGAAATAATGTGTTTACTTATTAATAACAATAATTTTGTTTTTTAATGGGGTAATTAGTCAATAGTTAAAAAATAAATTTTTTAAAAAATTTTTTGTTTTTAAAAGATTTTATTCTAACCGATATTTCGACTATAATCTAAAGTTATCATCAGAGTACTATATTATGTTATTGCAATGCAACAATATTTTAGTATATATCATAAAGGAACAATTATAAAACACATTAATATTTAAATTACATAAATTACATATATATATAGAAAATAATTACACAATACCATGACAATATATATAAAAATTATATATATAGAGGAATGATATATTTATCCTCTTTCATTCGTTGAAGGTGTTTTTATACACCCACCTTTGCGAAGTGTTATATGTTAGTTTTATAATTAAGTCTGTCACTATGAATTTGTAGGTTGTATAGCATTTCCAAGAAAAGGCGTTTTTGTTAATTTATTTCTTGATCTAACACCTTTACATTATCAAGGTTCGGCTATTGTTTTGATGTGATGCGGTGTGAAGCCATTAATTTAATTTAATTTTATTCAATTTAATTTAATTTAATTTCAATTAATATACATTAACTTAATTTAATTTAATTTAGTTTTATTAAATTTTAAATTTTAGTTGTATTTAATTTTATTCTATTCAATTTAACTTAATTTAATTGAAATTAATTTAATTGAATTTTATTTAAATCCATTTTATTTTGTTTCATTTTATTTAATTTAGTTTAGTTTAATTTAATTAAATGTAATTTAATTTAACTTAATTTAATTAATTTTATTTTATTTTGTTTTATTTCATTTTATTTTATTTTATGTAGTGTTACCTTATTTGATTTAGTTTAGTTTAATTCAATTTAATTTAATTTAATTTTATTTGGTTTTATTTCATTTTATATAATTTTTTTTTTTTTATTTTAATTTGATTTTATTTTAATTAATTTTACTATATTTTATTTAGTTTTATCTTATTAAATTTAGTTTAATTTAATTTAAATTAACTTTATCTTGTTATCTTTATCTTATTCCAATTTATTTTATTTTATTTTATTTAGTTTTATCTTATTTAATTTAGTTTAGTTTAATTTAATTTAATTTAATTTTGTTTTATTCTATTTAATATAATTAAATTTTTTTATATTTTGTTTAGTTTTATCTTATTTAATTTTTAGATTTAATTTGATTTAATTTAATTTGGATTAATTTAATTTAATTTATTTTAATTTATTTTAATTTAATTTAATTCATTTTATTTGAATATAATTTAATTTAATTTATTTGAATACATTTTAATTTAATTTTATTTAATGTTATATAATTTATTTTAATTTAGTTTAAATTAATTTAATTTAATTTATTTTAATTTAATTTAATTTAATTTAATTTAATTTAATTTAATATAATTTAATTTAATTTAATTTAATTTAATTTAAATTAATTTAATTATATATAATTCTAATTAATTTTATTTAATTTAATTCATTTCATTTTAATTTAATTTAATTTAATTTAAATATAAAGAAATTTGCATATTATACTTATAACTTATAAGATCTGCCAAACTACTGACGAAATATTTTTTCTTGATACTGAATTCATGAATAACGATTTGAAAAAGTATAAAAATCATAATAGAATAACAAATTTTATTGCAAATAATTGTATGCTCCAGTACGTACTAAATTAAGTATGTCCTAAAAGAGAAGGAAAAGCTGCACTTACAAATCATTTTAAGCTAAATTTCCAATATGCATTCAAATGAGAGCTCCACTTTAGAGACAGGGGTATTAAAATCTGTGCATTTGCTTACATACTGTATGAATTCTTATAACTTATACACGAGTATACATGATGTTCATATAACCTTATCGTTATTATCATCTTCGACGGCGAAATTCTATGAAAAACGACAATTCTATTCAAATAATTCATTTTACTCCATTTCGCAACGCATTAATATCTTCAACACCGAACAAGGACATGCAGTAAGCAGTTAGCAGTAAGAAGCAAGCAGCAAGCAGCGCAGGTGCATGTAAATCATTTCTGGCTCCAGCGCCTTTAAGTGGCAGGAAAACTTAACCATGAGGGCATAGCAAATAAAACCGCACTAAACGCGCACAGCTCGAAGGACAAAATAAAACTAACAGAAGGTGGCAGCAGAGCAGAGCAGAGCATTTACAATCGCAACGACAAATGCTATTTTTATCTATGAACCAATGAAATGCGATAATATTTTAGTGTCAACAATTGTTAAAAGTACCATAAACTAATGCAATTCCAACCACAGTGGCAGTAGATATAGATATTTTGGAGAGTCACACGAGTAGCAGAAGCAGAAGCAGCAGCAGCACCACCATCAGCAGCAAGCAAGGACAAGAGTGCAACAGGAGCATTCGACTATAAATTTTTGACTGCCTCACTCTTAAGTCAATGAAAAAGGATACTTGGCAAAATATAAGTTGAAATATTTTTGCTTATAAGTAGTCAAGAAAAATTGTATAAAATTATTTTCTATTTGTTTTTCCACAAAATACAACTTGACGCCATGAATGACGTAACAAGCGTGTGAACTAAGAAAATTCATTTGCCGTATATAAACGTCGAGATACGTGAACTAAAATATACTTTCAAATTTGATTTAAGTACTTAGCCGTAAGATGCGAATGCGTCTTTATATGTGTCGACCACTGTTTGGAAATTCAAAGAAGGTATTTTCCCATTGCACCACAGCATGACCATTTGAAATATTATCTGCTCAAGGATGTTAAACATTAATACTCCTTGCACAATTTCGATTGTGTGCGGAAGATTACAATTTAAAGGAGAAATATTATGAAAAATTGTCGATATTTGCATATGTAAATCCTGTTACGAGCAATTCACTTCCAAAGGATAATATAAAATGAAAGGGTAAGAATAAAATACGAAAAAAATTTGTTCTTTTTGAGAATTTTTTTGCAGCAATATTTTTAAGTATTTGTTACGGTCCATTAAACATAAAGTAGAACGCACAAACCTTGAACAATTGCAGCGTCATATCCACAATAATTTCGGACAAGAAGAAGATCTTGTTATCGAATCCGCCGCTGTACATTAAATGTCCCTTGAAAATCGAATCATAAATCTGCAATAAGGATTCATCGCTTGGAAACACAATATTGTAAACAGAAAACATTGATATGAATCTGGGATCGACTTCATTACGTCCACCACCAGCACAGCCCATCGCAGCGTAGAAAGTCATGTCCTTGAATTTTTTCCAATTAAGATCCTTATCGCGGTCGTACATTCCACCTCGTTCAAAGAAGAGTTTCAGCAAAGCGATTGGCTGCTGAGTACCGTAGCTATAAATAAAAGAGAGCAATTGAATAAAATATATTTTATATAGAAAAAATTTTAAAGCAATTTATATTGGATATATATAGAAATTAATTTATGTATTTTTAAACTTTTGGGTAATAACTTAAATTCTTTTATAAAAACGTTTACTAAATATTTCAAACCAATTGAATTTCAAATCAATTAAATTTGAAAAGTGAATATCGAAAGAATTTCTATTTATATTTTCATTTAATTTAATTTAATTTATATTTATTGTAAATTGTAAATTGAATGCTTAAATATTGAAGCATTAAATTTTTGTCAATTAAATTTTTTAAGAACATAATTAGTTATTATTCTCAAAACAAATACTTCCATTTGCTTCAAGGATCTTTTCTTTTACTGTTACAATGCAGTTATTTTACATATATATCCTTGTTTAATAAAGACACGAAGCGGGAAAGAAGACTTCTGAAGTTTTGAATCTTCAAGTCATCAAGGGTTGTACTACAGCTTACATATTACCTAATTATAATTTTTATTCAAATATTTTCTTATTTAAGCATGATGGAGTATTTGAAAAAACAATGCGAAAATGGATTTAAAAGTAATTACTCAATTTTAGCAATTTATTAAGAGATGCATGCTGTATAACAATAATAGTACATTCACACTGTCTAATTTAGGTGGGTTTTGCGCATTTTAGCCACTAATGAGAACGATTTACTATACAAAAATCTTTCATATAAATGAGCTCATTATCAATAAATCAGCTCATTTTATTTGTAAAATGTAAACAAACAACAGCTGAGCTGTAACCAAAGGAACTGAGAAAGTATTTAATAAAATCTTTGTTTTTATTAATTGAATATCTAATTGATATATAAAATATATATAAATGCAACTCAATTATATATTTAATTTTTTTGTGTGATATATAATTAAGTAAAGTTTAATTATTTCATATAAAAGTTCCATCAGCTGCATAAATGAGCTCATTATAATGTGAACGTTCACTCATTAATATAAATAAGCAAATGCCTTAATGAGACAGTGTGAATATACTATAACTCTTTATTTCTTATAATCGAAAAAGTTATTTAATAGTCTAATTATTTGAATATTAAGAAAGTATGCTATATAATTTGAAAGTATTCTTAGATTCTTATATCTTTTAACTGCGTTTTTAAAATTAATTAAATAATCTAGCTTTTTGCTGTTTATATTTTAAATAATTTCAATAAACCAGTAGTATTCTATATACCAGTACCAATGTATATACAATATATGTATCTACATGTAATCTCCCACTTAACATAAATTTCAATTAAGCATAATGAAGTATTATTCATGAATATATATCAAGAATTCTGTATTAAGTTATGTTCACTTGTTCAATACTCACTCATCGACTTGAGGCATATTCATATCGTCAATAAAGCAAGCAATTTTCTTTCCTATTGGAGGACCAAATGTATCCTTTGTGCGCTTTTCAACAGCAGCCTCAAGCGTGCGTTGAACATCCATTGATGAGGTTCTCGATGAGAAATTAATATTCAATATGATCTATCAATTGTACGTAGAAGTCAGAAGTCAAATTCAGTATGCAATAATAGTTTCAAATACAACAAAAAAATATTTTTAATTAAGTGAATATTTGACAGATATGTTAAATGCTTTGAAGTTCTAGTACTGTAAACGATTTCATTTAACTTACATTGACGATTTGATTTAGATTTCGCAAATATTGTGAAATAGTTGCTGTTTTCGCAGTGCCAGCTTCGCCAACCAGTAGCACAGGCCTTTTGATCTAAAAATTAATATTTGGTATGGTTAAAAGCGATTTCGTAATAAAGTTGCAGCATTTCACAGACGATTCAGAAATAGCTTCACCAAAACAGTTGATAGAAAATAAATAAAACCGCGTATGAATGGCATATTCATAATTACATACAATTACATACCTCACACATAAGCGATAGCAATTTATCGGTTCTCGTACTGTCAACAGTTGGAACTAATATTTCACTGAATTTCATGTTTGGGTCGTGTGTGTATGCGTGTACCACCCATTCCCAAGCTATCCAACATTCCTTCTCAATATCATAGTAATATTCATACAAGCTTCTAGATGATGGTAATTGACTCGCTTGAGCTGGTTTCTCTTGAGTGTCTGTAATTGTAGGAAATCCTGCAATGCGCTTTATGAATTCATCAAAAACGGCTTGGTCTTGTTCTATTAAGCAAGCACCGAGTGACGCATATACACACTATTTGAAAAACGATAATTTTTTCATTAAAAATTTATATTACAATAATACGCATATATATTCAGTAATATTCGATTTATTACCTGCAAGAAAATACATTCAATAGTGTCTTGTGTATATACTATTGCGGGCACGGCTTCGCCCATATCATCTCCAGTTGATTTATACATTGGCAAAAGTGCATCAAACATATTACAAAACTGAACAACCATATTTAAATCAGTTTGCATTATAACTAGTTTTAATGGATTGCCTTGAGATGTGCCATCAATGCCTTCCAATATAAAGGCTATGGCTTGAGTTATGACTTTCTCATAAAAGTCCTGTTAGTATGAAATTGAAAGATGTTTTTTAGAAAATCATTTCATATGTTATTGTATCAACAAACCTGTAGCACTTCTCTTTCATTCTCTGGACGTGTTAGCACCCAACGTTGCCAATAAGGATTATAGCGTAGATTTTTAGGGTCAACAAAAACCATACCAGCACGCGAAACTGTGGCTGGAGATGCATACCATAAGTTGCCAACCTAAAGTAATTATTAAAGGAAAGAGATTTATTAGACTATATATATTCCATATATACATATAAAAATAACATGTATTTATTTAAAAAAGTTATCCATTGTGAATTTTAAGTTATATAATTTACTTATACAAATAACCGCCAACTAAAATTACATATTAAATGATGTCATCCATGGTATTCAGTATTTCGGACTATCAAAGGATCTGCTGTGAAATGATAACTGAATTGTACTCACCTCAAACAGCAGCGCACAATAATTTTCTAATCTAATGCGTTCACCGTTCGCTAATGTCAACAGCTTATTATCATCCATAACGGAGTTCATGTTCTCAATCCAAAGTGCATCAACGTCACCATCAAAGCAAGCGTATCGCCTTTCCTGTGGGAGTGCATTTAGATGATTATATTAGGTGAGTTGTAGCGATACAAAGTGTTGAACAGCGGTAGTTTCGTGGTTGCGTAATGTATAGTTTCGCAGCCTTGCTTTCAATTCACACACCTACAGACCCATATACATACTGATTAGGGAAACAAGAATAAGGCTGTTTCGCCCAACGCTCAATGCTTCAATTTAAGGTTTGCTAGCACAAAGCGTATGTATTGTTAAGTGATGAATCAGTGGTTGTGGAGAATATTCAGACATACAAAATAATAGGTAGGTAAGAACAGATGTTCGTTATGGAATATTTGATTGTGCTATATTCTCTTTTTTCAGGGTTTTCGAGCAACTGCTTAGTTTCTGCATTGGGATTTATTAGTGAGCTATTCGATTGTCAGTGGTTTGACAGCGAGTTGTGGGAACGTGAAGTGAATTTGACTGCAGTGTCAATGATGTAGTTGTAGTAGAGAAAATGTTAATATACATTTAAAATCAATTCTCCTCCTTCTTTTTCTGTGACAAAAAATTTTGTTTAACAATCATTTCAGAATATAGTAATTCTTATAGCAAACTGGCATTATATTCATAAGTAAATATTAAAATTATTTTGATTTTGTTATTGAATTTTAATTACTCATAAATAGTTGTACAAGATTCATTTAAAAAAATTACAATTCGTAAAGCAATAACGAAGTAAAACGAAATTTAAACATTTGAATAGCCCACATCCACATTCAATGGTTACTCTCTATTAATACTTTTGGACCACAAAATAGTTTTAGTAGGTGCTGAAAACCGTGAGCAATCAAACATTTTGATTAGAATAATTTAGATTCACTCATTGACATGAGTTTACAAGACTTAACACACGCTTGCAATCAATGTCTGACAAATAAAGGTTCCTGAGAGTCCTGATCATATAATTAGAGATTATATAAGATTCGTAGATACTAGATAAAATTTAGAGGCACTTATTGGTGGAGCCATCCCTTCTACCGTGGTAATGCAAATGTTGGCAAGTATTGAAGACTGGAGCGCTTACAAGTGAATAATCTTTAGAACAATGTTTACATTGTTAAAGCGGACAAAATACTTAGTACACAATCGGAGTGAAATCACACTAAGTGCTCTTCTTACCTGCCCTGTCGTACTGCAAGGATTTCCAGAATTTGGAGCTGAGAATTTGGAGACTTTTTAGTCCATAGGCATGTATGACTCAATGAAGGGTACGGGTATTTTTAGAAGGTGCTACTTTCATGTTCAACACTAAAAAAAAATTAATGCTAAGAAATATTAGTATTAATGAAGTTAGCTCGTGGGCAAGGGAATATAGATAATATTTGATATACATTGCCTGGTATATCTGCAATCACATTTTGAACTGAGTTACTTGTTTCACACAATTAAAAAACTAACATCCGCTGTTAAACGCTTTTTGTACATCACATAATTACATAATTGCAATTACATAACAAATTTTTATTTTTATATCAACTATTTTTTACCTCTCTTTCCGTCGGTCTATTCATTTCACGAAATATATTAGAAAACAAGCCATCAATCCAATCTCTTGTCTCTATATCCAAGTAGCCGTAAAGTTCTATGACAGAAGTGGCCTTCAAAGAAACAATGAAAAAAAGTTACATTAATAATATAATAAATTATGGAACACATTAAAAAAGAAATTAAAGTCTTTTAGTAATTAAGTACATTAAAAATAGATTTAAAAAAGATAGAATGACTAAAAGTCGATAGTTTATATAGTGTACAGAATCATTACCACCACCGTTAACATCATTAGGGTTCAGGTTACAAATCTATCCCAGAAATGTAATATTCGTCAGTTTAGAAGCCATAGCTTCAGTACTCCAAGCTAAAAGCTTTACCATAAATATCCGCGCAATTATTTACTATTCTAAAATTTATGATACATATGGATAATCCTTATGTCCTTAGGATTATGTTTAATCTTAAGGCTTTATTTTTGATATCGACCAAATTTTCACTGTGCTATTAGGAACCCACTTATTTTACATTACATGTTTAGTTTTGATGACAATAATATGGTAGACGTATTGACTATATAAGCAGTCCCCTGACAACCGTGGTCAATTGTAAATGATAGCAAAATACTCTCTGAAAGCCAAGCTAAACTATTGTCTCGGTAAAGCCTATCACAAATATGTTAATTTAACAGGAGAGGAATTCGTCACACTAAGCTCTTCTTTCCAAAATATTATGTGGAGAATGGCGCATACCTATTAAATGTTAACGGATCGATCTCGGAATTGGAGTAATTGGAGTAATATCTGGTAAGTGTCTTTTGAAAAAGCGTTAAATGCAAAAATGATTAGAAATCGATAAATACAGACTATATATAATACACACATACTTCCTACAAGAATTTTTTACAAAAATTTTTTACACAAATTAGAGTAGTCACGCGTCGAACTACGACAGATTTCGACTTTTCAAGATATAGCTAAAAAGACTCTTAATAAAATAAATCCTTCAATGACCTTAAAATGGGTAGAATACAGCAGTCCCATAGGTACCAAACAGGTAATAATTTAGTCCGTTTAGCACCTTTGGCTTGGTTCTCGTATCGGGACTAAAAAATCAAGATCGGTGAAGAACCCGTGTAACAATTTAAGCTATATAGCTTGATTCTCAAATCATCGATTGAAGGCTTTTTACTGTTTACATTTATACGCAGAAAAAAATTCAAGTAAAATGTGTTTGATTTCAGATTTTTGTGATTTTCGTTCAGATTGAGGTAAACAAACTTTGTATTATAGGAAATATAACTAAGTTTCTGACAATCACAGTGGAGTTGTTATAAATAATGTAAGTTTGGATTACACATAGTTCGTAAACATAGTTTGTTTCCTAAAAATTTTGTTTGATTCAAACATAATTTTTTTCTGCGTGTAGTATGTCAAATTTTTAGATTGATTAGACAAATGCCGATTAAGAATAATGGTACACACAATTTGGCAGTTCTTAAGTCTATTATCTAGCAAATTCACTACTAACTCATATTGTAGCAGGATAAAAAAAATTGCACTAAATCGAATCTAAAATCTATATCGAATCACGGCGGTCGTGTAAGCGAAATCGTACCTAATGTCTGAGGTATGTTTAACAATTTTCTTCTTATTTTAAGTGCTAATCTAGTGGAAAGTATAGACTATGTCAGAAAGTTAAAAATATAGTCCTCCAGTATTTTAGGTGAATCTATATCTGTGAATAGGTCCGCTAGTAGTTGTCTGTTCGTGGCTTTGCTGATCAATGCTTTGTGATCTCTTCATCTATTATAGAGAATTCAGCCTAAAACCAATATACTACTCTGTTCGTATACCAAAGTTTGCTGAATTTCCCTGCAAGATAAGATCTCCATGGCAGTATTAAAAACTATAATAAATTAAATGGTTGATTTTTCTTTACAGAGTTTTTATTTTGGAATGAAGTTGCTTTATTCGGTAGACAGCAATAAAAACTTTTGAAATAATGCGCACGGCGTATAAATAACAGTGACAGAACAAAATAAACGAATAAATAACAATTTTAAAGCAGTAAATATTCTATAATAAAAAATTTGTTATGATGTTCTGTGCGAAAATACAATCAAAATGTGCAAAAGGGCAGGATGGAAAGAACAATGGCGTCGTTTTTGTCTTCCGTGTTTTTGATTGCAGTGTTTGCAGTGTTTTTCGTGTAATGTAAATTTAAATACAAAAAGCAGCACATTTCACAAAGGATAAAAGTGTAAAGCTAATTTGCTTTAACACTCGTTTTTTGCTCGACACGGTTTTTGCTTTATTTCAATTTTGCAAAATGTAAAATGTCCTGGATGGAGCTTCACTTTTTCCTTAAAATGTTGCACAGCGACATCGCAAACGTGAACTTGCTGCAGTTTTGTGCAGTGTGAAGTGAAACAATAATGCAAGTGAAACAATAAAGGATATGTCAATAGGAGTTGGTGACTGTTAACAATTTAATTTCTTTGTATCAAACTGAGAGAACTGCAATTATCTGTTGTGGGAAAATTCCTTTTTATCATTTTTAAAATTGAAAATTTTTACTAAAAGAAGTTAATATGTCATTACCATATATATCATATTTCTTATTATTTAATACTCGTAATTATACGTATTTACCTCTCCGTATCAATTTTTAGCGATACCTATTCTTTGTAGCATTTTAATCCTAACTCTTTTTATTGAAATTACAGTCATTTCAAGTAAACAAATAAACGGAAGACACAAAGGACTCGAGAAAAATTTAAACAAATATAACAAAAGAATATTTACAATGAGAGAAAAAAAAAGACTTTGTCGGTTACAAGTTGAACAATTTTGACTTACCTTAGGGTTAAGTGTGGTACACTTGGTAGGCAGGCCCATATGAGTTTGCGCTTTAATTAGTGTATTTATAACGACAGTCTTGCCACCACCTGTTGGTCCAACAATCATGGTCGAGTGTCGGGTCATCATGGTTTCGTACATTTGTACCACTTTGTCCTCCTGCAGGCCGGCCGCATTACACGGCATTAAAGGACATTACACAACATTGGTTTTCGTTATTGTTCAGTCAAGTACAAATTTGTTTATTTTTTCATTGTACATAGTGTTTATATATGAAGAGCAGCAAAAAAAAAGAACAAAAACATAAAAGAGATATTAGTTATTTGAGAATTTATTATTATTATTTCTTTATTTTTTATTGTATAGAATTTGTAAAATGCTTCGCATCATATCCTGTGTTGACGATTATTTTTCATTTTGCAATTTGCAACGTGTCAATGTGTCAACGCCTGAGATATGACGTACAAAATGGATTCTCATCATCATAGAAATTCTTACAACTTAGTATGTCAGAGACAAAAACGGAACGGCATAGTTACGGAATTGACAATAAAAAAAACAACACAAAGCGTTTATAGTGACGGAAATAACGAAGATGATGAGGTTGCTTCCTTTACAAAAGCACATGAACATTAAAAATGTTTAGAAAATTGTTATATCCAATGCCGGAAGGATGAACACTTTTTGCAACAAATTTTTTTGCTATAATACTGAAATGCAGTTTTACAATACATAAAAAGTATAGCTTGTGGCGGCTTCAAGATAGACAATATTTATGTTAACATGAATTTACTAAGAAATATTATTTATTGTGTGCTTTCTGAGTGGTAAGCTTGGACTATAATTTTGGTATTGTGCTTAAGAGAAATATTGCAAGTTCTAGAAAAATAAAGTTTTACCTGATCAGCTAGTAGTATATAACCATCGGTAGATAGAACATGTCTCACTGCTGCATTAAAATCAGGATATCCAATCCGGGGGCAATCAATACCAGGGAATAAATCCTACAACAGAAAAAGAAAAATCATTTAAGCTTTAAGTGGTGATTAAGTGTGTTGGTGCAATAGTATTTAAAAATGAAATATAGAAAATATATTTTATTATATAAAATATAATAAAATATTGAAAAAGAGTATTAATACAAACAATATAAATTTACATTTTCTTTTCTAAATATAAGACCTTAAATTCCAATAATAAAATTTTCTATAGAATTCGAAAATGATTTTAGAAAATATATAAATATATTGTCTGTAAGTTAATGTAATTTTAGTTAAATTTTATTTAGAATATTTGATTCATATTAGATATATATATTATTTCAGATTCTTTTCCATTTATATTGTTTGCTTAATTAAAATTTGATTAGAAATGGCTGTTCGCATATGCTCTGTAATACCTAACTATGCTCTTGACAGTTATCGAGATTTATGTTAGTAAAAAAAATATATCATGCACCCATAAACCTTTCTCAAGAATTTGAACATTTTCTGAATTACTGTAAGAATGACAATTGAGCTATACTTTCTTTCCCAGGAAACAGCTGCCATAGTAATGTTCAGATATTTGGAACTTAACTGTATCAACACTATAGCGAAATCATAGTGGATTGATAGTTTTAATTTTTACCTTGAAGGTAAAAATTGAAGAAGTCAGTAGTCATCCAAGATTCGAGCCAAATGCAAATAGAACTTGCGTATTCATTGAGTGTGACATAAACAATAATCGCTTAAAATTATTAGAAGTTGACTTAAAATAGAAAATGGGGTACTTATAAATTATACGATTCAAGGGACGTTTTCAAGATCTTTATTTTGATCTTGGTAAGGTGATACCTATACGTTGAAAAATAAGTAATCTTACGTCGAATTGTTACTGCTGATGAAATCGATGTCAAAACCGAATACTATGTATAATAACGATAGTTATAATGAAGTTTTTTGTATCGTATTGTTACTGGCGAAGAAAAGCAGGTTAATAACAAAAACTGAAAATGCAAATCATTGTTTAAATCCAAATATTCATTAGATCAATATAAAACTCTATATTTAGTTTTGATTAGGTTATGCCGGTAGACCAAAAAGGCCACGCGTAGACCATTAAGGTCCATTGCGATACAAGATCAGAGTATTATTTATACCGATAGTATGTAGCAGTCAGCGGATGCTATCTATTGTCTATTAGTGAAGTTTATTAAGAGTTCAAGCATGTCCTCCAGTTCTGTGAAACAGATAGCCACCAAGCTATTTTGTATTTTATTAAATACTACATATTTAATAGCTGTTAAAATCTGCTGAAACTACGGCAATTAGGGAAGATCTATAAAGAAAACAGTCAGTTCGTTTAAAGAGTGTTATTATTCAAAAAAAACGGAAGCAGACACAAATTTGTATCTGTGAAATGTGAAAACACAATATTAGAAACTTCTATTGTTAGCTACAAATCTCCTATGATTTTTAAAAAATTTTCCTTTTCTCGCAAGCTTAAAAATCTTGTAAGATGATAAAATGATGCCTTGTAATACTTCTACTTCAAATGTTTTATTGCGTCATATAAATTTCGTGGGAACTCAGTTCGTGGGAATATATCAATATATCGCAATTAAGCCGATTGATTTATATTGAACCACATTCTAACTAGTTCCATTTCAATTTAAAAATTGGGAATATAATACCAAACAATTATGTTAGTAAATAAATTGAACAGTTTATTCGTTTATTTTATCATACATATATACCTATATGTATATATAATTATAGATGGTGATATAGCGAAATATATTAAAATATACTGTATGAAAATAAATTACTGTTGAAACTTATATATGTTTAATATCATATCATATTAAAAACTAACTTTGTACCTTAAATTAAATAAATGCTACCTTCGATTATACATTTGCTTGATAGCTGTTAACTGACAGATATACTCTGCACATTAAAGCTGAGTAATAATGTTAGGAAATGAAGCATATTTGAGAAGCTATAATTTAAATCTTCATTTACTGAATTAAATTGAATTATTAAACTAAGTAATTAATTAAATATAGATTTGAGATAAGTAAATTTTGCTTTTGCGAAATGCTTTTTTGTATAAAAATGGAATACATGTTATATTTTTAGATTCTGAATTCTAAAATTATTAATAAATTAGAAAGATGCTTGCTAAAATAAAATAATTTGTTAATTTAAAATAATTATTTTGAAAAATATTAACTTCAGGCTGTTGAAGTCAACTTTATAAATTATTGATAATAGTGTGTTCTATAATTAAAATTTTAATTTTATTTTATAGTTTTGTATTACTTACTCGAATGAGACCCAAAAACAATGGCACATCTTCAAACACAAATTTGGGAAAGTTCATATCACGCAGTACACGCATAAGTACAACAGCTTCGGGCAACTCTTCCGATTTACGTTTCATCACACCCGCCATACGTAGTACAGAGTTTAATGAACGTAAGCCCCAATCATAATGGCACTGTTTGGATAATTGCTCCTCAGCCAGCTTATAGAGCACAGTCATTTTCTTAGCCAAAACCTTAAGCATTAAATAAAATTATTTTAAATTACTAAAGTTTTCTTTACTATTCCAAATTAATGAAGTTACATTTGCTCCACATACATATATGCTAATACACTATTTGGTACTTTATATATTACCAGCATATTATTATTATTTCATAAATATACATAGATGTGAGAGTGTGGGCATATTAGGAAAAAGGATTTTAATTAAACATATCAGCAAGGATACGTATTTCGCTTTAATGTGCTTCCTTCTTAATGTGTGAATATATTAAAAAAATGGTTTCGTGTTAAATTGAACTTACTTTTGCTGTTAGAAAACCATCAGAAAAAAGTGATATTAAGCAAATCAATTCCAAATCCGGCTTAATACAAGTTACTGGACGGAAAAGTGCTTTAACGGATTCTGGCAACTCAGTTCTGCCAGCGTAGCCGGGATTCATTGTAACAAATATGCCAACTTTTCGATCAAGTTTAATTTCTGCACCTTCAAACTGAAAATTTATTTTTAAAAATTGAGTTTTAGTTTTTTATGAATTATTGTTTATATACACATAAGTTCATATTATTAAAATTGAGCAAAACTAAATTAACTTAAAATTATTAAACATTAAGACTGGTTCATTCATAATAAACTAAGAAAAAGAAAGGTTTTTTGATATTATAAGATACATGAGTATATATACCTTTTCTAAGTAATGTTTATATGCATATACAGGGTGAGATGAAAAAACTGCAACAAAGTAAAACGCCATAATTTTTTCATTTTTTTTTAAATTTTATTGAATGAAAGCAAAAAATGTCGGAAATAACATCAAATTTGAGAATCGGTTTAGATTTGTTCGAATTGGCCACCTTTGGCCCGAAAGTGGCTCTGCGGTATTTTGTCCCATTCTCGGCGAAGCGCTTGCTTGAGATGATCGACACTTTGGTATTTTTTAGTTCCAACCTTGCTTTCCAAAATACCCCAGGCACAATAGTCCAACGGATTGGCATCCGGAGATTTTGGTGGCCATTGTGCGGTGGAAATGAAGCGAGGAACCTCATTTCTTAACCATTCTTGGATGGCGCGTGCTGAGTGCGATGGTGCTGAGTCCTGTTGGAATGTCCAAGGTCTGCGGCCGAAATGTTTGCGTGCCCAGGGCTTCAGAACTCCCTCCAAAATATTTTCGCGATAGATTTGCGCATTTAATTTGACACCACGGTCGATGAATACGAGCGGCGAGCGACCATCGGCTGTTATGGCGGCCCACACCATCACCATGGCCGGCTTTTGAGTTGTGATGGCCAACCGAAGTTGCAAATTTTCAGCTGACCTCTCTGGCAAGTAAACACGATCATTTTGTTTGTTTACAAACTGCTGGATAACGAATGGTTTCTCATCGGAGAAAACCAAATTCGGCAGTTCACCACTTTCGGCCAAGCGAAACAACTCTTTAGCTTTTTCGAGTCTAACTTTTTTTTGCGCATCAGTAAGATCTTGCACTTTTTGGAACTTGAATGGCTTTAGTCCAAGCTCATTTTTCAATATTTGCCGAATGGCATATTGCGATATGTTCAGCTCACGAGCCATTTTTCGTCCACTGCGACGCGGATTTCGTTCAATTCGCTTTTTCACTTTTCGAACCATTTCTGCCGATGTTGCTGTTTTTTTTCGTCCACTTCCTTGACGTCGGGCTACGCTACCAGTATCATGGTAACGAGCGATGGTACGAGACACAAAACATTTATTCACTTCTAAATGCTGGAGGGCTCTAACGATAGCCACTTGTGGTTTTCCAGCCAAATGCAAAGCAATCACACTATCACGCTTGAATTCCATCACAAATAACTTTTTTTTTGAAAAATTCCCACCAAAATGCTTTTGTGCGCTTGTAAACAATATAATGAGCTGTCACTAGAATAAATCTGACAGCTGTGGGACGAGCGGTTTAGAAATGACAGCAGTCTGAAGTTGGTTGCAGTTTTTTCATCTCACCTTGTATGTATAGTTATATATTTTAAGTCAGATCGATTTGTGTCCTTTTAAAGCATATACCCAGATATGATTCTATGAACCATTAAGTGTATAAATTACCGAGAAATCATATATCTAAAGTGAATTTAGAGTCCACGCTAAATTCAGATTTATCTTTTGGTTTTAGTTATATCAAATAGAATCAAATAATTACTTAATTTGGATTGTAAGCATAGAATCTTACAAACATTTTTAGCACAACCTTATAAAATTCCAATATCATTTGCCAAAGACATCGAAAAATAATGTCCCATAAACCACTTAAAAATTATTACCGGTTTTTCAATATAAGATTTAGCTATCGAAAATTCATTTAAAGCCCAGTTTTTAGCTTTTTGTTTATATATCACTTAAATGTCTTTCATTTAAGCCTAATTATATCCAAAACTTAGCAGCATTATTTTGCATAACATTTATCTCTCGAACAAATCGATCCATCCTAATATACATGCACTTATTTTCTTTCATATTTTTAAAATAATGTTTTCTTCTTCCTACAACATTAAAATTTAATTTAAAAATTTTGTTAAAATTTAATTTTGTTATCTCAGATCAATTTATTTAAATTTATAATAGTTAATTTAATAATTTATATTAATTACTAATAAACTTTAGAATTCTTTATAATATTTCTATTGTCAAGGAATATTTATCAAATTTTTTTATAAAGAATTATGCACTTCAGTCAAATAAAAAAATTACTTGTTTGAAGTTGAAGTATATATTAAAAGTTCCCAAGCAGTTGTTATTGGTAACATAAAATTTTATTCATAAAAGTGATTTAAAAACATACTGGCATTTCAAATTATGTATTCTACCCCATGTGCGAAGTTTGATAAAAGATAAAAAAACTATAATATAAAATACATTCACTTTATATACTTAAATAATGTGTACTTACAACAAATCGTTCCAATTTGCGAACCAATGCACTGCGTATAGTTTGTAGCTGAGTGGAAATGACACTAAGTACTGATATATCAATTCGGTTGAACTCATCGAAACAGCCCCATGCGCCGCACTGAATCAAGCCAGAGAATATGGTACCAACAGCGCGGAAGTCCATGCCCTCACCGCAATTGGTGACAACGCACAGTAAAGCCATTGCTTTAGCCAAATCCTTAGTGGTTTCAGTTTTACCAGTACCAGCGGGACCAGCCGGTGCACCACCTAAATTCATAATCAACGCTTGGGTAATAGTTAAATAAATGCGATCAGTTAGAGGTGTTATAACTAGACGTCCATTTAAGCCCATATATTCGTAACCATATTCGAATTGACCAGAACATTGTATCACATATAAATTGTCAAGAGACTTTAACCAATAAAAACGCAATTGACTTTCCCAACTGAATTCGGAGGCATCAAGTATATTATCACGCACGAATTGCTCAATAATATCGCGAGCATGAACATCAACTGTGGTGACAGTTTTGAACTTAAGACGGTCGTTACGTGTAAGATTCGAACGCACTTTCAATACCAGCTCCTCTATTTGAAAATTCTGCTTCTCTAGAAAGTCTTTCATTGCACGCATATTTCCATGATTCTGTGCTTGGTCGAATGCTTCCTCAACCTCTGCCGTCCACCACACTTGACTCCCAGCCAAACCGACCATGCCCTGATAGTTCATAAGCCAATCCGCTCTGCAAGTAAATGTGAATAAATAAATATAAAAGAACAAAACAAGACGAATATACTGACAAGTATAAGCTACTTAAAAACTCAATGAAGTAAATTGCCATCGATTTATTTCGATTTCAATAAAAAATGTGCGGCACGCTCACTTTAAATGCTTTCCTGCGACATGTGTCCACTCTCAACTGCACTCTTGTGAGGATTTAATATTATGTTTACAACGAAATTGACAGTAATAAAAAAAATAAATCGCATACAACGACGACAAAATTATTCATGGATTGCAATAAAATCGACTTCATCCATGTTTCGATTCGATATCATAAAATATTTTTATGTGCAGCTCTAAATGGAATAACAAACGAAGTTAACATCCCCACACTCATTCCAGCCGACCAACGAAACAAACTTTAATCTGCGTGTCGCATTTAATCGAAGGAAGAAAAATAATTGTTTGATTTTTTTGTCTTACCTTGCTATATTTAGATCAGTTCCAAAGTCGTAGATGGCTTTCTTGGAAATGTATCTATTCGAGCGCCGCATCTCATCGAGCACATCGCACATCCAGTTTTCAACACGGCCCACAGCTCGCGCTTTTAATGAAAAATGTCCAAAATATTATAAAAATTGTACGCAAGACAGGAATAATAAATATATTTAAAAAGTTTAGTTTAACAACAATAATAAAAAGTATATTGAAGAAGTTTTTTAATTTTGATTCTTTACTCATCGTTTCATTTGTCAATACTTTTATTATGTTTACGTCCCTCTCAGATATAAGCGGAATAATATAAAGAAATTATTTTCTTGTTGAAATTTGCGACTTAAGAAACAAGAAGAACTGTTCCATAAAAAATTTGCTTTTATTATAAACTTTCTTATTTATCTCAGTCACAAAATTTTCAATTCAGGCAAATTAGGATATAAAGTATATAACACAGAAATACCAAATAAACACTACAAAGTGAAAGAACAAAATTAAAAACTTTATATTTAAAGAAATAATGACGCAAAAATAATATAAGGCACGGCTGACTGAAGAAGTTGCGATTAAAAATGAAAAATTATTAAAAAAAAATCATTAGTTTTGCTATTAAAATCGAGGATCAGGTTTAGTTTATTACTGTAAGCGACTTTATTTACATTATTTAACGACTTTATCTGCATTAAATTGCAATTGCATTAAAATCTATAATAATAAACCAGAAATCGGTCTGATTGGTTGGTTGGTTGCAATGGCAGGCCTTCAGATAACTTTCCATATACCTTAATTACCGATTTTTATTCCTCGAAAGAACCCCTAAAATAGAAGAATATAGACTAAATCTATTGACTATAGATTTGCAGATAAAGCAAATGTACGATTAAGTATCTCTAAGAAGATTTTTCTAACGTGTAAGCCAACGTCTAATAGACACCTTTATCTTAGAGTCAACCGTCTACTTTATCATATATAAATATTTTGCTTTCTGTACAAAAATTCTAAACATTGCAAATTGATGATCAAAATAATTTTACGATTCTCTTTAAAAATTTTTTTATTCGTGGAACACGGCTGATATCCCATAATCAGTAGAATTCTTCCTCTCCGATATAAGAAAATATTGTTAATATGACAAATCATGGCATTTTGTATAATCAGGACAAATATGTACATGGACAGAAAAATTTTACGGTGTCATTATGAACACATTTATCACTTTCGCTCCTGAAATTATCGATACCTGCTTTTTGTTTTGAATGCATCGACACTATCGTAGTTGAAATTATCATAATAATTTTATGAGTACTATCGAAGAAGTAATGCAGAAGATTTTGACTCAGTTTCTGTATATATTGTAGGATATAACTGTACATAAAAACACTTATAACTAATCAAACAGTGAACTCATGACTATATTATTAAAAAGGGTTATACATTTCGGGATGCTAATTCGATATCAATCTTTTAGTGAAATATATTAAACAAAACTCTTATTGAAGTCATATTGTGTTAACCATTTACCAATTTACAATAGAGATCATTTAATATAATGATGAGGATGTTTCTCGTCGAATTTTCATCAGTAATAAGACTAACTACAAATACGTGAATATGTGGAGAATAGTATTTTTGTGAACTCTAACTCTTGTTGCTTCGAAAACTAATATCATTTAAATTATAGTCAAGGTATTGCCAGCTTGAAAATTAAAAAAGCAAAACAAAAAAAAAGTGGATAAATGTTCGATATTGATTAAGTATTTCGAATGATCCTTTATTCCATAGGAGGCGTATGAATTTCTTAAAGTCTTAAACTGGGTAGCTTAGCTTAAAAAAACGTTGGAAAGAACTGGTCCAGTAATTGAGTAATATATTCAAGAATTCCTTTTCTGCATTAAAGTCTCTTGCTAAACATTGAATTGATATAACAAATACATATATATAAATTACTGAGTCATCTCACCTAAATAATTTTTCATGTCAATTATAAGTATATAAGACAATCAAATTGAAATTTATTGAAAAACTTTTACGACTCTTAATAGAGATAATTAAGTTTATGTGATAAAATAAGTAATTTTTAAAAATAAATAAAATAAAAATAATAAATCGCTTGTTAATACAAAAAAGGTACTTAAATTTAATGTTCAAATTAAATTTCAAACACTGAAAAGGAATGTTGTGGTTTTTATTAACTTCAGAGCAGATAAGTAATTAATATTAAATTAAATACTATATCATATAAGCGAATTGAATGATTGATAACAGTGAATTGAATGATTGTTAGAAACAGCTTATATACATACATATATAGATAGGTATATATATTTGTAGTAAAAACGAAAATATTTACTAGTGATGAACTTCCAAAACGGAGATGGTATCATATGATATTAAATTATTAAATTATAAAATTAACTGAAATAACATAAAAGAATGGATAAGCAAATGAATATGCACAAAAACTTTATTTATTTTATTTTATGTTTTTAATAATTAATTGTTCAATCTAAGCTCATGTTTAATTAAATTTTTGAAGTAAAATTTAATATTTTGCTTTATTAGTGAAAATAATGAGTAAAAAATATCTCCTATTAGATTTTAAACAAATAAATTAAAACTATTAAGTGAACAAAACACAACAATTATGAAATATTAATTTATTTACCAACACTATTTCTTGATAAAGTAATTATTTTGACCGCGATTGAAGGAATATTTTATGGCAACCACAGTAGAGCATATTTATGACAGCAGAAATGGAGCAATATAAATAATGATTATCTTAAAGAAGGCACCCATATAATCACATGGTACTCTGATGGTTCAAAAAACAAAAAAAGGAGTAGAACGGGAGTGTTTTGTTCAAGAACCAAATATGCATTATGATCAAAAAATTTTTAAATGTGTACAAAAATGTATATCATCGTAAGACACAGAGACAGTGTACACAAAAAGCGGACCATTCCCATCCTAATGAAAATGTAAGGGTTCTAAGTACGTAGGAAGTCAAATCTAAATTAGTATGGCTCTTTCCTTACAAATTAAATCAGTAAAACATGGACAGTAATGCAAGGTTCTGCTGGGTATCTGTGCAAACTTCAATGGTGTGCTCATTTTCATCAGCAAAGGTGACTTCTCGAAAATTATTTTTTTTGTTCATTAGATGGAGAGCATCAAAAGTTTTATGTAGTGTAAAATTTATCCAGCTAACAATCCTTAACCTGTTACTTTATAAAAATGGTGTTTTGCGAATTGGTTCTATTCTCTGCTCCATGTTCATCTATGAAGAAGTTGAGTTTATCTATAATACTATAACAATTGTTTTTAAATATATATTGAAATAAGATATTACTTTAAAGATCGATCGGCCTGTTGTTGAACAATTCCTGGTTTTTCCATTGCTTTACTAATGATAGTGCATGGATCTTATTGCAGTGTAGGTTGAGAAGTCTTGCAGGGAATCTTGAGAGACAAAAAATTTAAAGCGTGGGTATTCTTACAGATTTAAGACAATCTAAATTACTAATATGTAATATACAATAGCAAAATATTCGGAGCCTTAATTGAGCATACCAAAAGCATAATAAGAATATGATATCTAGAATATAAAGAAGAATATGATATGAGCTTAACGGAATGTGATATGATCATACGAAGAATATTAAACCACTATGAATGTGATCATTGTTGGGGCAAGGTCCGTCTGAACAGTATTGGTATTGCATAAAATTCCATTACCAATTTTCAGCATGAAGAAACTTAGTCGTCAGAATAGGGCTAAGAATATAGGAATATGAATATGGCGAAGATAGAAACTTAATCGCCAGAAAACATGTGAAACTCTTATACACAGTTGCTTAAGATACTTCGGACTATAATGTGCTTAACACCAGACAAGAAATTAGCAACTTGAATTCTTGAAGCAACTAGACATTATTGAATTGTTCAGATGAACGGAACTGGATAAAATTAATTAAGATAAACTAATCCATGAGGAAATTTTTGAATATTTTCTAAGGAGAAATTAACGTTATGGAATGATTTAAGCAGTTTAATCTGTACATCGGTTACAAACAGCCAATGGGAAAGGGTAGTAAAGTGGAACTTTTGGTTGCAGTACTTTATATACCTCCCATCTACATTAAATTACTACCAGAAATACAATATTTTTCATGCTGTATTTTAATGAGAATAAGAAGAAGTTTATCGAATAAGGCGAAGAAGTTGTTGTGATAAAAATTTGAATTTTAAATTTTCAGTTGGCGTGAACAATGCCAATCGACTCGTTAAGATAAAAACTCAAAATGTGGAGAAGGAAAGTTAAGTGCACACAGTTGTCATTGTTTGATAAAATTTATTTTCTCTGATTTTAATAAATATTTTTATTGTTTCGCAACTGACTTGCAGTATTTGCGTTGTCAGACGACAAAAGTTGGTGGTCAAAATAATTAAGGAAAAATAGTGTATCAACTCACCGCTGTAACGAAACTCCATAACTTCGCCTTCACTGGATATCATGGCGGTGACGATGTTCACATTGTGCGTGTCCTTGGCAAAGCGCAGTGATTTTATATTGTCGTACATCTGCAAATGTACAAGGACTGTATAAGGACTGTGATTTTAAAAATTGAAAATCAATATTGACATAAATATTGTTATGCAAGTAAGCTGACCGAAATCAAAAACGTAATTGGCAAGGAATGTTAAACTGTAGGGGAATATTAAATAATTTCAATGAAATTGCTTTAAATGGGAAAGAATCACCATCACCATTCATAGAATTCAAAGTATATCACTTTTATGTAAGGTTAATGAAATTTAATGAATTAATTTGATATATTCGTACTTTAAGAAAACTTAAATAATTAACTTAGGAAATAATTAATCATTCATCACATTCTTGTGTACAATTGAATTTCTATATAAAGTGCTATTGTAAAGCATAATATAGCTATATTTTATTAAGTTTTAGCTAATTACTATATATAAACTAGTATATTTGTTAGTAAAAGTAACTACTGATTTACTTTAATATATTATAAATTATTTAATTACCTTTATTATGTGATTCTGCACAGCTGTGACCTCGCTACTTCCCAGTATAGACAGTAGTTCATCGGTCGATATGAAGTAGAATCGTGGAAATATGCGTCGCTTGGATTCTAAGTAATCATTTAATGATTTTTGGCAGTTTTCCAAACCCAAACCCAGTCCTTGTATTTCTGGCAAACGACCCGGTACTGTGCAGAATGGTACAACAAGTGGATTTTTAAAACAATCCACCATAATCTGTGAAGTTAAAAATGATTATGAAATGTTATCTAACATATATTTCACACAAAAAAGTTCTTATAATATAAGATATTCAAACAAAACAATAGTAACTATTGCTTCCATCACATATGGCTGAATTTGATTTAATAGTAAAATACTACGTGAAAAATGAAATAACTTTAATTGAAATCGCAATGGACATTGTGTGAAGGTTAAAGTTAATACAATGTTAGACAATCTTCTGAGCAAGATGACGCCCTTCACGTGGGTGTGTGAGTACTTTCCATAAATATCAAATTACAGTGTTACGTTATGCGGTATCCCACCTACAAGTGCCTTCAACATGTGTTATCCAACATGGAAAATTCGTATTTGGTGCTTGAACCTTGTTGAGGTCAAATGTCAAAAGCATACAAACCAACATTTCATATGTTGGGAAATAAATATGCTTGATTTAATACTCAATTTTGCTTTGCTATTCACCTTACAAATGTTACACTTTGCATGATATTAAATTTACAGTTAAGTAGCAAGACGCCATATTGTCGACTAGAGAATAGCATTGCAAACAAACCGCAGTAGCATCACATATTAAAGCATTAGCAAACGAAATCAAAGCCAAAAGTTATACAACGATGACCCCCAAATAGGTGTACTTACCCTGCGGTATGCTCTGTCAATATCATCAAATTTTTTTGCTTCATCAGGTAGCTGTGCTCGTATGTCACCGCCAATGAATATGCCCTCCAAGTACATCCATTTGCGTTGCACAACAAGCCATTCGTCTATGATTTCAGATACCAATGCCAATGCACGTTCCCATTTATTTACAGTCTCCAAAAATGGACCAATAAATCTAATGAGATGACACAAAACGTAGACAAAAAATTTCCGATAAGAAAAATAGAAAAAAAATCTTATTGAAAAAAAAAACCAGTAAGTAAGCAAGTAAGTAAGTAAATGAGTGGAAACAATAACGAAAATATCCTTGTCTGCATTGATGAAGAAATCGCTTTAATTAAAATAATGAATAACAATTGTCCTATTTATAAGTTCGTTACTGTCTACTCACCACTCCCACATGCTCCCAACTTCAGTTGTTTTGTTTGAATTTATTTTTTTTTATTTCTATTTTTATTTTTTGTTTTTTTTTTGAAACAGCGCATGTAAAATGACTCGGAATCACTTTAGTGTATTGAAAACCTAATGTCTGTCTGTTGTAGTTGATAATAGATATGCAAAGATACTATACTATATTAGAAGAAAATAATGAATATGTTTTCAAGTGTTTTTAATTGGATGCATTGATTGTTTTATTGCTTAAATATTAAAGACTTTTTATTTAATACAAATCAACGTTTTAGTTGTAGATTTAAACAATTGAGACTAATTATGTTATATGAAAGTAGTAATCATTGCTTATACAACATACACCAAAACATATACCGATAGAAAAAACCTGAGGTAAGCAAAAGCTATAGAAAATATTAAATATGTGTGGAATACTCGTAAAAGTTAGAGCTAACAAACAGATAAAGTAGAAAAGAGCAAACATTCAGGTAAAAAAGAAAAATGAGATAACATATAGTATTAAAAAGAGAAACTGATGTATAGAATGAGTGACCAGCACGGTTGCCACTTTTGGTACTTTAGTACCAAAATTGGTATTTTTTTTTCGTTTGGTACTCATGTTCAAAAAATGGTACATTTTTGACGACCCAACTTTATTGTGGATATTTCCAATTAATTTTTTTTATAAATGCAACTTTGCACTATTTTATATTTTGTTCATTTATAACATTATGAAAAACACAGAACGAAAAAACAAAAAGGTCCAAAAAAATTTTGGACCTTTTTTTACAGAAATGGTATCTTTTTAAACCAATTTTGGTACAGGAAAAAATTTTCAAGTGGCAACCGTGGTGACGAGTGAAATAAAAGAGATAATTAATGAGAAAATAAGACACCGAGAGAGAGAGAGAGAGAGAGAGAGAGATAAAGAGAGTAAGAAAGAGAGGGAGGATAAGGGAAGGAAAGTAAAAGGGTGATATGTGGAAGGAACAAAAAAGAGAGAGATAGTGGAACATCAAATAAAAAAAAATTAGAGAAAAAATTTGATTGGCAGAGAGGGAGAGAAAACACAATAACTTATGTAAATATTTTAAGAATTCATTATTGTAAATATAACGTTAAATATATATTATCCACAATCTTATTTTAAGTCGCATAATTACGGAAAATTGACGAACTTGACGAAGTTCTAATGATACAGAGGTGTTTTACAAAAACGATCTTCAAGTTATCGCAAAACAGACCTTACTATAAACTACACTTAGACAGAAAATGATCAACATTATATATAGAAATTCTAAAATTAAATTTCAAATGCGTAAATCATGTCATGACTCTGAGTGACAACAGATAACCTAAAATTTTGGCTTGTTATCTCTTGAATATGAAAAGAGGTTATTTTGAAAAATGGCAAAAAATAAACATGAAAAGGTGTTATTTCTCGAAAATAGAGAAGTTTATCTTGCGATCTAAAACTTATTTCATGCTATTAAAATATGAAAAAAAATTATAAAAATACAGAATTATTGTATTATTCAAATTGTAATTTTATAAAACAAAGTAAGTCATATACACTATATCAAACGTTTTAATTAAAACATACGGTTTTATAAAAATTTGTTAGTTAATAATCAATAGATCAAATTGATTGACAGTAACATGTTTAACCTTATTAAAACTATAAGCACTTTCCTTAGTTTTCTGGTATACAGACCCTTAATAAATTAAGCATAATGCTAACAACAAATGATACTTCTCAGTACCGACGGCGAAAGTGTCATTAGAGATTAAAATTAAAAGAACTTTGTCACTAAAATTATCATAAATAAAAATTAACTCTTAACAGACACACTATAATATTTTCTCTTCAATATACACTATTGAAATATAATCTTAACTTCTATGTTAGTTGCATCTACTTGAATTAGTTGAAGCCATAATTGTTATAAATTTTAACTCGAAAATTTTATAGAGTTGCGGTTAATGCCTTCGATTGATATGTATTTAATGTTTCAATTAATCGTTTAAATAAAGTATTTTTCAAATAAAACAAACGAACTTACTGCGAAGCGGCCATAGACTGTAGGTTCATTGCGTTATCCTCGAGTGCAACTAATATTTCGTCAACTGGACCAAGTATGAAACCACGTTCGACATTTCCTTTTATATGCTTGAATACTTTGAATGCCATTGTAGCCCATGTATCTTCCACAGTTCTGACGCCTTTTTCAATAGACAATTCTTTGATGGCATTGTTTAAGATTTGTTCCGCAATATCCTATTTAACATATAAGTAATAATATATTATGTTATTGTTAAATAAAATAAATTTATAATAAAACTCATTAGTTTTTTATTTATTAATTTAAATGCATATTACAATATTATTATATTATTATGAAATTTTTTATTTACTTATATTGATATTGCTTTAGTCATCTTTTGAAATGTATTCTAACTGACTGAATACATATATATTTAATTAATATAAATAGCAAAGTGTGAGTTAAGTACCTGATAATTATGCAATTGCATAGCAAACATATTTTCAAGTGTAAAACGATCTGGATTCATATCGAAGTATTGATCTGTTTTCTCCATTAGCTGTCTCCAATGGCGATCTCGCAATGCTTCGTTCTTAAGACTTAACATGAGGGGTATAGTACCCTTAAACTGTTTCATGTTATTCTCCACTGCAATACCAACCGGTAATAAACGGATCTGAGTGGAAATATTAAAATAATAATTAATTCTAATTCTTCATGTGAAATACAATACAATACAATTTATTGTAAATGAATTCAAAGTTTTTTAAAAATCAATGCATAAAAATTTGTTCAGTACTAAATCTAAACGGGCATGCATGAGTCTTCCTAATTTATGGTATAAATCCTGCGATACATTCCCATATATTTCCTCTTATATTGCGATATTTTAGCAATCGTTGCAAAACATTAAATCAATTTGTATCTAAACAATATTGTGTGCATTGCGTTTGCTGATTAATAAAAACAACATTTGTTGCATGCAACCATTTTGAGTCTGTATTGGCGCGAAAAATGCATTTACGCTTAGGCACTCCTCGCAGAGTGTTTCGTCCTTCTGGGAGTAATCAGCTCTCAGCTCACAACTCTTAGTGCTTGTTTGGAATTAAAAATTTCTAAATTATTGATGTTTAAATATCGAAAGCATTTACCAAATGTACGAAACGTTTATTTGTCATCGATTTTCGCGAAACTGGAAACTTCATAGCTAAAATCATGTGCATAGCCACGTACCCAACACACTCGAGAGCTTATAAAATAGTTAGGCTTTATTTATTTGGCCACAGCGGACGGTTTACTCAGCTGCTGCCGCGGGCAAAATCGCATGAAATCAGTTAAAACAATAGCGGCGGCTCGCGACTGCGGTTATTAGGCTTAATTTCTATGAGTTATGAGTGTGTTAAGCGTGAGTCGCACATGCCAGTGCAATGTGCTGGGCGGTCTAGCTGGAGGGATCTGACAAGTAGGCCATGTCAATGTTGGCAGTGTGGGCCGTGTAGGCCGTGTGGACAGTGCTGTTTCAGTTCCACGCTGGCAAAATAATTGTTTGTCCATTAAAAGTAAAAACTTGCTGTTTTCTATTTTTCAGTTTCAACAACTCGTTTAGTACGATTTTATGTTGAATTGTGACGGTGTACTGAGGTTGTGGTTCGAACTCTAAAAGGATTTATTTTTCATTGACATTAAAAATTGAAAACAGTCAATATGTTAATTGCTGTGTTAAGTGCCAACAGAGAGGATGCCTCGATTTGTTGAAAATTTGGACTTTAATTGTGACACAGTTTTGTGATTTTTAAACTTTCATAGTTTTTGTGAACTACAAAAATGTAGTTTGTTTTCTATAAATTTAAAAAAACATTAATTTAAAAATAATAGTTTAAAAGAGATTTAACCAATAATGGAATAATAATAAGCGGCACAATGTGGTACTGGATTTGAGCATGTATGATCAGCAGAACATATATTCCTAACGTGTACAGTTTGTTTAAATACAACTGTAGTAAGAGAATATTAGTTAGATATACTTGTACTTAATATGTTATTTTTAAATCACACTGTGACTCCACACAGAATATGCTAAAGTAATATTAAATTGTAACTTACAACGTTCTTTACAAACCGTGTTTATATACACAGGGTTGGTAAAATTCAAGAGACAACACTGTAACTTCGACAAGGAAGGGGATACGTGTTCGAAACATCAGTCTTGGAATATCTTTGCTTTTGTGGAGTACACAACAGTAGAAAGCGGTAAAATTGTTATGCTGTAATTTGAAATAACATCTCAAAAAAAAGTAAAACGTAAGCCATCAAAGAGAACAATAAAGAATTTGAATAAAAAACTTTTATATTCTGGTTTTGTCACTTATCTTAGGCGTTACAATATGGTACGGAATTCGAACTGATATGATCGTCGCTCAATACCGCTTGAAAGAATTTAGTAACATATCAACAACCGTCAATCAGATGCGTTATTGGGCTTAGATAACCGATTTTTTGATACCGATGACTCATAACGATGGTACATATTACTTTCGGTTTTAAGAAGATGACGCAGTTACTCATATAGATCATGGTACAATTATTTCTATGAAGTACTTTTGACTGGCATCCTAGTTTCCAGATTTGGTAAGATCAGATATTTTTTGGAGGTATATGAAATTAAATGTTTATATGAACAAGCCAGGGTTGGCAGACAAACTTAAGGCTAACATCTGCTAGAAAATTACAGTCATATCGGCCGAAATATCGATATATACGATCGATACTGTCAAATAGCGGACACATAACGCCACTCGAGCTAATAGTGGCCATTTTCGTCATATAATCTTTACCTCCTTGAATAGATTTAAATAAATTTTAAACTTGAACCGGAAAGAAAAGCCTCTTTTCAAATAAGTAGATGCACTTAAGTAGGTGCATACAAGTTGTCTCCTAATAAAATAACGAAAGTGCATTCATTTACAGGAGAGCTAGGATTCAGTTTTTGTGTGTATTGCGATAAATGTGGCATAGGAAGGCCTATATGATAACAATGTTTATTCATCAGGAAATTTCCACATTTAGCTTGTTTGGTATAGGAGAAGGTCACTCTAAAAAGATGTATGATAAAAAAAAAACTATTTTATAGACTTCCCCTGAATTTTCAATTAATGTTTCAAAGTTTTGAAAAACGCTTGAGTTTTTTTCATTTACAATGTTGAAAACATTGTATCTGAATTGATATTCTGTTTTATTTTTGTATGCTTCTTATTTAATAAGTTTATATAAGTATATATAAAACAAAAATATGTATATTATTTTATTATTATGTTAAGGGAAGTTGAGTCAGTGCACCTGAGCACTTTTACTCTATATTAACTGCGAGGTTTCTTATAATTTTTTATAATTTTTATTATATTTTACGCAGATTTATATTCCTTTTTCTAAACGAAACAAAAGTATGCAAAATTTAGTGTCAATCACTGTTTCAGAAAACTGAAATCAACATTAAAAGTCTTCAAAAATTGAATTATTTGCTTTCTGCCCTACTTTGATTGGTTTTCAAAGTTTTCCGAAAACAATCATTGATGCAAACTAATTAAAAACTTTTATTGATAAAATTACTTACCGCCTTAGGAAGTTTACGAAATTCCTTCAAGTAACTTTCAATGCCTTCAGTCAATACAAGCGGATCTAAATTGACCCATAGTGTCTTTGACCAACCATCACGTGCCAGCCTTTGACTTTTGTATAATTTGTAAAGCTGTCGGAAATGATTACAAAATTAAACAATCTAAACCGTCAAGTAATTAAACTTAATGAAATTAAAAATTAAATAATTTTTTAAAAATTGGAATTTCTTTCATTAACTTTGAAATAGGTTTAGAAATTGTCAAAGTAAAACTTACCAAATGCATGCCATCATATTCAAACTTAACTCTTACAAATTCATTATAATCCGCCATAGGCATATCAAATAATCTTTCAGCATTAGCTTATCAAAGTTAATATATCATTAAAGTTAATAAAAAAAAGTTACGAAAAGTAATTTAAAACTTATAATTTACCTAATTCAGATCTACGTTCTTCATATTCATTAATTTTAGTCCCATACGGTTCCATAAGTCGAACACCTTTATCCAAATCGGACCCAACAGCACCAGGGCCATTCTCATCAAAGTCTTTAATAAATGTATCCAACTAATGCAGGAAATTTTTTTTATTATATTAAGTAATTAATTATATATTATGTAAATTTTGATAAGATAAATTGAACAACATTAGTATCATTGTTTTTCCAGCAATATAATTATGTTATGCATAGAAATTAAGGAATTACTGCCATCTATGTAACAAATTATTACTTAGAAATATGATATAAATAAGCATTTAATTGAAACTAATAGAGCTAGATATTAACTCTATGCTCAACTTTATTTTCTAGGTTGTGGAAGAGAAATATGTGGTTAGGTCCACAAAAAATATTATAATTAATTGAGGAGTCAAACAGCAACTAGATTGGACGGGGAAACCATAAATTAAAAAAATTGTTACGTCCGTCTATACACATTAAACCTTAGATGTTCTCTTGTTTATACACAGAAAAACCAAAAATGACAAAAGATAAATTTTTAAAATTTTTTTCACGACGATCTACAATCGGATTCATGGACAAAAAGCCATTCAAAAAATGATAACTTGGAATTAGAAAGCAATATCAATAGCTTATTAAAATATAAAATCCATGATATAAAGTCTATTCTACTGAAACAATCGTCTTAGTTATATTTTAAATGCTTTATTCCTTCTAAATCTGTTTTCATATGGTATGCGGAGTTAAATCGAAATAAATATTAGGTATATTCGTCACCTCCGAAGTGTGGCAATAAGCGACAAGGTGCTCGCTTAAAGTCGCTAATATGTACGCAAAACGAGAATACTTTTTTCTGTATCTACACGACTAGTTTAGAAAAGAATGTTACTAAGGCAATTAGCGATCTATTGTGAACCTTCATTGGAAATTTCGTCGAATATTCCAGTCATATGTCAAAACTTTGTAAACAAAAATTCAAATTCAAAATTTCAAATAAAATTAAAAACATGCACAAATTTAAAAATATAGAGAAAAAATATTTTAAAAGTTTGCACACTGGTCTGCATCTTATTGTTTATTCAAATAACTGAGCAATATAGATTTGAATCTAACTGTTCCATCTATACAAATAACTAAGCAATGTAGGTTGGAAAAGAAAATAGAGCAAATGCGCTCATTATAGTATAAAGAGTCATTAATTGGGTCACTATTAAAAATTATTAACCAATCAATCTATAGTTGAAAATATTAGATATTGAAAATATTAGTGAGCGGTCAGCTATAATCTATCAGTGGGCAACTTTCTAATTTTGAGCAAGCTACGTCGTTCAGTTGGTGTTTGATAGCCGTTCAAAGCAGACAACCTCATGAATTTTTACGAAAATAGAAAAAAGTGAATTTCGTGTGCTGATTAAGCATTCGTGGCCAAAATCCACGAATTGGAATACGAACTGCTACCCCATGCAGCATATT
Organism: Teleopsis dalmanni; assembly: GCF_002237135.1. Lineage (NCBI taxonomy): Eukaryota > Metazoa > Arthropoda > Insecta > Diptera > Diopsidae > Teleopsis > Teleopsis dalmanni. The sequence goes on from NC_051847.1 coordinate 170,698,924, forward strand.
CTCCAGATTTAGCCCCCTGTGATTATTTTCTGTTCCCAAACTTAAAGAAATGGCTGGACGGTAAGAAATTTGAATCGAATGAAGAAGTCATTACTTTGAGAAATGACAGCTTTGAGAAAACCTATTATTTGGAGGGAATAAGGAAATTAGAAAAACGCTGAAATAAATGTATCGAGCTAAAAGGTGATTATGTAGAAAAATAAAATGTGTATTTGCCGAAAAAAATTTGTTTTATTCAAAAAGTCACTGACTTATCAAACCGCCCTCGTAAATTAGATCAACCAATCTTTAGCAAAAAATATAAAATTTTTTACATTTATATCAGTATAAACATGTCTAATTTAAATTTGTATATTTGTGCGTCTAAACCTTCAGTAACCTCGAGTTACCTACTAACTGGACCTTTGTCATTGTCATGGCTCCATAAACAATTTCATGGCTGTAGACCCAATGTCCTCTGTGTTTTGTGTAATAACAATACCCGGACATGATGAATTTTCTACAATTTTTATAAATGGACATATATTAAATTTTATAATTTGATTGAAAAAAACTTTTTTTATGGGATCATTTTAATGCAGTAAATGAATTATTTTAATAAAATTGTCAATAAGAACGAATTTTGGGTAAGAATGGATCCGTACAACAACAATTCTTAACATATGAAATGATTAGAATCTGACATTACTGGAAATAAAATCAAATTATGCAAGTACTAAAGAGAAATGAAGTGCAATTAACTCTGATAACTTTTTGTTCATCAAACTAAATTATTTCATTGAAAATAGTTTTGTTTCAAATTGTTCTTTCGATGATTGAGATTCAAGTATTCAAATATTATTTGGAATTCTCTTTTCCAATGTACCATATTCAAATAGTTTCATGTATTTACTTAAGCTATGTAAATTTCCGATCTTATACGTACAATCAGGAAGAACTTAAAAAAAATAACACAGTTAAGTTGAGTTTAGAATAAACAAAATTTTAAATTCAAACTCAATCCTAATGATGATGTCAATTGAATTTCAGTGCGGCTTAGCAAAAAAAAAAAGGAAAATAAGAAAATAGCAGTTGATTCTAGTGACAAAAAACCGGAAACGGAATACGGAATACGAAATACGAAATGCAATGATAAACCAACAAAAAAGGGAATGAAATTGAAAGCTGAGTGATTGTGTGATTGTCACTTTTAATTCAGATAATAAACACTTCAAGTTAATTCGTTTTCTTAGATACGGTTACTTGAAATATGTTAGGTCTTGCTGTAGGTACGATAGGGCGAGGAACCCTACGTACAGCACACAGAGTAAGCGGAAGCGGAACTCGATGTGAAAATGCCAAAGTACTCATTGCAGATAATGCAAATGTAATTGACAATACTAACGGGTGGAAAAACTGTTTCTGTGCTCTCCTGCAGCAGGAGAAAATCCAATTAAATTCTCATTGAAAGGAAATAATAAAGGAACAAAAGCGATATAAAATGAATGAAATAAAAATGGCGCAAACTGAAGCCATACGCACAGCACTGCTGCAATTGTCATTGTTTATTGTTGCCATTATTATTAACACTGTAGCACCATCGATTTGGGTTGTAAGTGTATAAATGTGTAATATTGCAATATTGTAAGTGTGTAGTTGTGTAATTGTGTAAGTATGTAAGGTGGATAGTAAAGAGATTAAAGTTTATATATAATAATATGGAGTTGCAAGTGCATAAAATATAAAATGGTATCCACGTATGTAATCTTACCTCATTCTGGAAGTGTGATATTTCGACTGAAGTCATATCCGCGAATTTTTGCTTAATTGGCTGCAATTTCTCGTATCTGTGCAGGGCCTCACAGTAGATACGATCCCACCGTTTTTCCAACTGAAAAGACATCAACATTTCCTCATAATTGTACTGCAAGCCGTCACAAGTGAACACATGAGCACAAAAGCGATATTGTTATATGCCGCAACGCCATTCAAGCAGTCGTACCATAAGGTATCAGCATTTACGATGAACGCAGGAGGCCAAAATATCAACGGAAGGTTTGCATCGCAAATGAAATGAAATTGAAAATCACATAAAAATATAATTAGTTTAAAGAATATATGTGTATTATAATTGTTATTATACGAGTATAATTTCGATTATTGCATAGTAATAAAGATTAGTGATAAAATTGTTACGTATCGTATTTTTATATTATTATCATTATATTTTCACATTACATAAAATTATAGTTGTTATAAAAAAATATGAGTAGAATTTTAAAATAATTCTGCTTTGGACTTATATTAAGTTATTTGAATTTATATAAAATTTATATAAAAACATGTAAAATATTATTTTTTTTTCACATGCAACGAAAATTATTTAGTCTTTTTGCTTTTCGTAAAGCAAAGCACTACAGTATTTAATTTATTGTAGAGCATCATTGGTATTAAAACTGAGTAAATTAACCAAGGGATACGCAACTGGCTGCACGGTGAGTCCAAATATTTAAAAGTGCGCTTACGTATAAGCATGGATGGAAACCAAAATGTACACCAAAGTGAGCCCCAAGCCCCGAAAAGCACAAATTTATATAACTTTATTACGAGGCTCTCATAGCTGACGTAGGAACACTAAATAAACATTTGCCAAAAGCGGTTTAATAGTGGGAAGCTGCATGCTTGCATGCATAAATATTAAGTGACGACTTCAAAAGGATTTGCTAAAACCCTCATTTAAATTTACAAATATGAGTAGAAAGTGTTTTGTGGACAAAGTTGTTACTGCACCGCTGGCTGTCGGCCACTTTCACATAATGAACAATTCCAAGTGCAGCATATAGTGGTTCTCTACCGTTTACTTTAGTTCACTATAACTAAATTTATTTACTGCATTTCAATTTGGTTACATAAAATGCATTGGACGTTCAATATATATTCGACGTTTATTGAAAACTACATTTTAGGCAATTGGGACGCGGAAAGCCATGGAGCCTTATGCAAGTGAATTGATTTGAAAATTTTAAAATACCCAATTAGAATTTTTAGAATTAAGTGCTTATGTCACTAAAAAGTTTAGTTTAGTGTGTTTAAATTGATGAACACATTTTTTGCGAGCAAATATTTACTGTGACAATGATTTCTCAAGTATGTGCACATATATTACATATTATATATATTTTTAATACATGGAAATTAATTATCACAAAAGGTATTTTTATAAAACATTTTGTTTGTTGCTCCTCATAAGAAAAATCGTTGTAATTAAATAATTAAACAATCTCCAATCAAAGGCTTATTTTTACTGCCAAAGGTTGACATGAAATATATAAAAAATAAATGTGTAAAAATCAAATCGTTTTTGCATATTCTTTATTGGAATAATAATTTAAATTTTTTATTTACTATTTATTATTAAAAATATTTTTTAAAATTTTTTCATATTCTTTGTTGGAATGACAACTTGAATATTTTATTTAATATTTATTATTAAACATTTTTTTGATTTTTTCCATATTCTTTATTAGAATAATAATTTAAATTTATTATTTACTAAAAAAATTTAAATTATTATTCTAATAAATTATATGTAAAAACTATTTGATTTTTATATATATCTTCTAAATTTAAAATTATTAAAAATTATTTATTAATAATAATAATAAATGCTAAAAAAATAAATTAATCAAATAAATTAAATAATAATTATTTTAAAATAGCCCATTTTAAAAGCGAAATTAAACCCATTTTTAGAATAAAGTCAAGAAAACTTTTAAATCTCACTCCTAAAAACCCAATAATATATATCAAACAATTATGATATGATATCTATATTATTATATAATTTTTTATTTGTTCACATAAGTCTTAATCAGTATATATAGCAGGTGTATGCATGCGATTTTTCCGGTTATTTTTGACAAAGAAAACACGTAATTTTCAAAAGAAAATATTTTGTTTTACTCAAGTTATTGGTCATCGGGTTCTTTACATATAGCCCATCTCTCAGGTAATTCATGAATACCATCCGTCAAGCTTTCCTATAACTTCCACGAAATTGTGTGTGTTGACGTGTGTATTAAATTAATACTCTGTGTACTTTTCACTGGCGCCATCTCTTAGTTAAACCGGAAAAAACTTATGCACACACCGGGTATAATATGTAATCAAAACAGTAAATTTAAAAAACACTCAGATTTAATATTGTACTATATTAAAAGTTTACTTTTATCATAATTAAAATTTAATATAATAACATAAATTTAAGTTTTTAAACACTTGTAGAATATTCAACTTTTCAAGATGTTTGCTATAAATTTGAAACAATAATATAATTTTCAGCTTAAAAATGAAATAAAATAATATATAATATAATTTAATAAAATAAAACAACAAAATTATATGTTATATATATATTATGTGATATTTTTTATTTAATAGACTTTTTGGCCGACCATATAACTTTTAAAATTATTGTCAAGCTTCCATCAATTGGATTTGGAATTTTTTTTTTTAATTTTATTGTTCATATCACCTACTAAACCTAAAAATTTTGTATTAATTTGCTCACAATAACAAATATAATATTTTAGATTATTGTATACAAGTTCAGCTGTGAATAATGCTTTTTTCCTAATAATTATTCTAATAATATTATTCCAATAATAAGTAAATTTGTTAAACAATTAATATGATAATGAACGTAGGCTTGACATGACAAATGTATAACTGTGGATTATGCGTTTTTTATAGTCAAAGGCAAGTGAAGTTGTTCAAATGACAAAGATCTTAATTTAAAAATGTTTAAAATTTAAATATGACAGTCCTCAAGTTGATCCTTTAATTTTTGCAGTCCTAAGGTTATATACGAACAATTGAGCACAAAAAATATTCCTAAAATATCGCTGATGACATGCTTCTGACAATATACGAAACAATTAACTAAGTCTGAACAAAATTAACTAACTAAAATATCAAATTTGGAATAGTTCTTTCCGTCATATTTGACTTTGAATATGGGTATTTTTTAATACTGACCGGTATTCTATGTTCACTGAGCACAGTAAATGTTTCCTGCACTTCGTGTATGTTTAGCTCATACGACAATGTTTTCGCTTGAATGGTAGCCACAGTTTGCATAATTTTTTTGAAATCATCCAGATTTTTAGTAGGCATATTAGCATGATATCTCAAACTCTGGAAAGGTATTTTAAGGTTTAAGGTTAATATAGTACAGATGTTAAATATAAGTATTACTTACGCTAAGTTCTTTACGTATAATATCCATACTGATGGATGCCTTGACTGCTAATGCCTCTCCTAACTTGGTACGCCACATATCCGCATGTGAGCAAATGTTTATTATCAATGGCTTCAGATTTATACGTAAGCAACGCAACTCTACATATTGTGCAACATTTTTCAATTCTTCAATTATACTCTCATAAAATGCAAATTGTTCATCGATTTCCATTAATGGCTTATTTTCACTGACATATGTTTCACAAACTGATTTCTTGTCCAAGAGCCACAAGTCTTTATATTTTCTAAACCTGTTCAGTATAAAAATTTGTAAGTTTTGAAATATATACATATGCTAAAATAAGTACGAACTAACTCTTAAAATAGTATTATAATATCTTTCAATATTATAAAATAGTATTAAATACTATTATATGTAATCTAAATTAAATAATAACATAAAAATTCATGCGCGTCCAAAATACCAACTAACGAAAATTGACACGTTAATTAAATTAATACAGGAAGGACCAGTTCAATATTCTCACCAGAAACCTAAACTATCCAATAAATCATTCTACGGAAAGCATGGTTGTTGAAGTTAAATAGTCTGCACATATTAACAGCAAGAATGAATACAACTCAGACTGAACGAGACTAAAAAGTGATCCAAAGTATGTGAAGACCCGAAATAAACTCTCGTCACATTCTTGAAGATTGTCTACTGTGAAGATCTCGCGAAGACTTCTGATATGATATTTTTTATCTGCATTTTTATCAATTATCACTGCACGAAAATTAGATTTTTACCTTCATCATGACTACAATAAAATGATTAATAGGAGCTAGAATATTCCCGAGGTAACGCATGCCTTTCATAACGGGTTATTAAAATTCAGTAGGTGTTCAGTAGGTGCAGAGGTGTAAATTTGGATAGATTCTGCTATCCTGAACAATACGATTGGTTCTAAAACGGTAGTATAGTGGTGGCTCTGGTTAGAACCCAAATTAACGCTAGCATATGGAGTTGGATTTGATATAGAGCTGGATTTGCTAACCGAGTGATGCAAGAGTGAATACAAATTTACTGTAGAGGGCATTCAAAATAGGGAAAGTTTTTAAACTATTAATGGACCTCTGTAGTTGAAGGGAGATATACTAAAATGATTAAATAATAATAATAATAATAATCTAAATAATATATACAAGAAGTTCTTATTTTAATATTGTGTGAATAGTATTTAAGTGTTGATTACTTATGTCTTATTTGAATTCTGTTTTTTTTTCTTCAGAATTGTCTTCAGAATACACATCTCAATGTAACACTTACTTACAATGTAGAAAATAAATATAAAAATTAAAAAAAAACTATCAGCTGCAATGTTTTAGTTTATATTGTATAAACTATTTAGAAATAATATAATGACATGTACTTTTGAAACTTACTTAAATATTTCTCGATTTACTTCTTCCATTACCTTAGCAGCGATTTTTTCAGTTTGTCCTACTAGTTTATATATGTCTTCATTCTGTTATAAAAAATTAAAAATATGTCTTAATTCAAAGACTAAACCAATATTAGTAAATTCGAATACAATTACCAGTTTATAAATAATTATAAATTTAAATATTCATAAATATTTTTGATTTTAAAGCAACTATATTAGAAATCATCTATACAATTCGTTTGACTCGTCTATAACTTCAAATCGAACAGACATTGAGTTCTACTTTAAAAAAAATTTATCACTAAGATAATTTGTGTGCATTTCAGCTGGAGACTAAATTGGTTAAATAAAGAACCTCTTAATATGTTCTCTTCTTATAAGAAGGTTTTTATGTCGAAAGAAATTGAATAAGTTGATATATATCGATTGCTGTCACTGGCAATACGCTTCACTGGCAACTATCCTTTTTTCAAAACAAATACTAAAGTTACTCTGCTGTTATTAACTAATTCTTTTTAAAATTGTTAACTTGTCTTTTTATAAAACCAGTTTTTAGCACAACTTTTTTAACATCAAAAATTTTTTAAAAAAAATAAATTATCTATCACTTCTTAATTTGGTATGACTGTAAGAGGCTTTGACAACTGCAGTGTTCATAAACAACTTCGTGAAAACTTTCGAGTGTTCTGATAATACTGAAGATTGGTTTACAACCAGACAATCGCCAACTATCGAGTAAATATATGTAGCTTAGCCACATTTTACAAAGATCTGCAAATGACATCAATGCAAAAATTCTTGACTGTAACGATAAGACAACAAAGAGACAGAAGTTTGACTTTAGGAAAAGAACTGAAAGACTGAAGCCAAATTATATTTATTACTTACTATTGTGAAATAGTTAGTTATAAGTAGTAAAGTTTTTTCAATGCATTTAACCACCAAAGAACTGTATTGATATATTAACTCACTTGCATGATATCTTCATATATAGTAAAGTTGTAAGTATATCCGCCTCTTTCAATGATTGGATTACATACAATACAAGTTCCTTTTTTCCAACGTGTGAACAATTTTAGACTGTTTGTAAAGTAAATAAAATAAAATCTTTTATACAAAAATATTAATATATTTTAACTAGCTACCGTTCTAAATAATCTCTTGTCGCTTGAACTATCATATTTTTGATATCGATTGCAGAAGGCTCAAATCCAACATCAGAATGAACAAGATTAGCCTTAACTTCGAACATAGGTTCATTACCAGTCAGACGATCAATGTAGCAATTCAAATTCTTATAAACATTCCTTAATAATAATAAATCGAATTAAGTAATTTATTTTTCATTTTATTAAAAACAAATTTACCTTATCATAGCTTTGTATGTTTCTGTTTCCCACTGTACATAGTAATTGCGCATTTTTTCCGTTCGTCCTGTAAAGGTACCAAGCACTAAACTTTCCAATTTGATCAGTACTGGACCTAACGAATCGTACAGTTTCTTCATATATGTACATTTTCTGTTTCGCATCAAATACAAGCTTGGTAAAAATTTTCTAGCGTAATAGGCTTTAACGCCACAGTCTCCTTCAATGCGTATAATACGTTTTTTATCTTCTTCAATTCGTATGATTACAATATCAGATTTGGGAAACATTTGTGAATATCTGTAGCCCTGAAGACTACTATCACTGTGTACTACTTCAACTTCATCATCCGAATCTTCACCTATCATATCATCGTCCAAATCAAAGAGATTTGTATCTTCAATTTGTTGTATGCGGTATTGTATATCACGACGTATATAATCTATTTGTGATACAATCGATGTGAGTTTGCGCACCATTGTATTAATATTCTCACATAGTTTTTGTATATTAAAAGACTGCCACGTATAGCGACCTAAGCCCGCTTGTATGATGACTTCAGTGTCATAGATATGATCCCGTAAGAAATCCACCTAAAAAATCGATGTTTTTTGTTTCCATTTATTAAAGAATATATGGGTAGTTTTGTTTTACCTCTGACAAAGTAAGTTTATCTATAAGACGGTTGTATTTGTCTATAATAAATACAACTGCTTCATAGTCCTCAAAAAATAAACCCTTACGCATAATAGCTGTTCGTAACACAGCAGGCAATGAATAACCGAGGTTTTCAAATTTTTGTCCTTCAAACATAACTTCGAATATATCTACAAGTTTGTAAAATTGATGGATAAAAACTTGTTATGTGTTTACTTCATGTAAAATTAATATTTGCAATTTTAAATATGAGGTATATATTGTATATTGTTTATTATAGATTATTTTTTATTACCTTTATTCATATTAACTATGAAGCGCATTTCATGCTCCATCAAGACACGATCACCTATTAGTGTGCGCCAGGTGGGCAGTCCAACTTGCGCATCCGCGTCTATTAGCACTATAAAAATTAATTTTTTTGAGTAAATCTTCAACTGTACAGTAGCGAAACAAAAACATGAAATGCTAATGTTAGTTAACATTAAACTAATAAAGTCCATTAACTAACAGAAAGTTTGATCGTTTAACAGTTTTATGTTAGAAACCGAGAATATTTTATAGTGCTGTTAATGATTTGTAATGTAATGTTAATAAACTCCTGTTAACCTATATTTTACAGAAATATTTAAGCTTAAATGCAAAGGCAAAGAGAAAACTTACAATGGCATTGTGTAAGACAAATTTTGTCTTTTTCTGTAATTTTTTTACGTTTTCTTTTTTGCATTGCTTTTACAAATGTATGTGCTTTTTGTATCTGTACGTTGCCTTGTGGAGTTCTATTAACCATCCATAGTATTAACGTTGCTGTCACAACTAGTCTCGTAACTCTTCGCATACGTTGCACGCCATGTTCACCTACACCCTGGTCACCTTCATCCTGTCCCGGAAATATGGTTTGCTAAATATTAAGAACATTAAAAAAATAATGACCATTACGTTCGTTATTAAATGCAAATTATATTTTCCTTACTTTAGCACGAAGAGTCTCTATTGACTCCGTTATATAGGTGACTGTAAACAGAATTCAGATATGATCAATTTGATCCGAAATGATTCGAAACTAGTGCAAAAGAACTTACTTGTATCTTTATTAACAATTTCAATACCAATAATATTTTTACGCATTACTGCATTAATGAGATACATTGCCCTTGCCTTAAAGCCATCATAGAGATCAGTTTGAAAAGTATACATTTTATTGATGAGCTCATAGTATTGCTTAAAAGCATTGCGTTTAACGTAGCTGTTAACCATAATAGGATTATTTTCTTCCTATAGCAAATAAAAATAAATGGTTATAAATAAATAAAATAAATATGTGGAACAGAAAGACAACTGTTCACAAATACCTTTCTAAATGCCAAAACGGATTCTCTTAACTTTTCACTCAATAGACGAGTCCATAAGATTGCACCAATTTTCATTGGTTGATGTTTTCCAATCGGTGGTACTTTTTTATTATTCTTATAAAAAAAATTTAAGTTATTACATTGTTTTGTCATTATCATCATACTTCTTCACTTACCATATATTCATATGATATTAAATTTATTTCCGAAAGGAAAAAGCGAAGCACATTTTCATGTTTTTGACTTACAAATTCTGCTAATGGCGGATATGTGTGTAGTGATTCTACGTCACAAATCAATTCTAAACCCAAATCTGATTGCCTTAACGTATTAATGCTCTTATCAATTACTAGTTTAGCATCACTTTCAACCTGGTCCAATTGAGTTTGAAAGATTTCCATTGAATATTCCCAATCTTCCCAATTTCCAGGCAGAAATATATCGTAATCTATACTTTTGATGAAATTATCAAGTAAACGATAGACTTTTACCATTAAATCGTCAACAATGGTTGGATCTGTTATAATTGATTTAAGTCGACAACCAAAAAGATTTTCGAATTGTACAAAAGTAAGAGCTATTCTTGCTATGTCATTACTAATACGACTGAGATGATCAACTTCTCGAAATAATATAGTACGATCGAATTCCCAACGTGAGCCTACTCCAGATTGTTCTATAATTGCACGTGCATCCAAGTACCCTTCTTTCCAGCTACGTAGAAACTCTGAACAGTTGGCAGCAATTTCATGTGTTACCTTTGCATTGTTTCTATTATATAAACATTGTATGTAGTAATATAACTTTTTTATTTAATTTCATTGCTTACTTGAAGAGAGTATCAAATGTTATGTATTGTTTCACTTTTATAGCAAAAACATTGGATATTTGTGCCAAAAGCTTTTCCATTTCAGGATCAAGTGAATAATATGAAGACATGGTCCATATGTGTCTTAATCCAACCATTATGTTTCCAATAAGCAGATGAAACAACTTGAAATTGTCTTGATTATTTATTTTCTAAAATACACAAAGTACCAAATTATTATATATATAAAACAATGTTATGATTTATATGCGACTATAACTTATATGTGAATATTTCTGTCATGCGAGTTAATTTGTTGTATAGATATATTTTTATAAACAATTATTAATTAAAAAACTATACATGAAGAAAACATTCGTTTAGATTTGCTCCACAAATAGCATGAAAAGTATATCTGGTAAAAATTGTCCTAAGAGGACACCCATCATTAATCAACTTGTGTATGTTGAGAAGTGTTGTACCACCATAATGAGTGTCAACTGAAGAGGACGTACCTTAGAAGGGTTAAACACGCTTCTACACTACTATACTTGAGTCTAGAGGGTGAAAAGTAACTAACTATAGTCATTTTTTAATTTCTGGACTACCAATGGATTAATAATAATAATACACGAAGAAACAGCAGTTGGAGTAAATCGCCTCTCCTATGTAACTTTGGGGGCTTCATAATAGGCAATAGTGAAAGTGCGGACATTTATTTTAGCAAGCTTTCTCTTAACTTAACTATATCTAAAGAAGTTTTCACTGTATTAAGTTTACTATACTTGAGTCTAGAGGGTGAAAAGTAACTAACTATAGTCATTTTTTAATTTCTGGACTACCAATGGATTAATAATAATAATACACGAAGAAACAGCAGTTGGAGTAAATCGCCTCTCCTATGTAACTTTGGGGGCTTCATAATAGGCAATAGTGAAAGTGCGGACATTTATTTTAGCAAGCTTTCTCTTAACTTAACTATATCTAAAGAAGTTTTCACTGTATTAAGTTTACTAAAATACTTGGAATGCAACAAACAAAACGCCAAATATCTTTAAATCATAAATATTCTTTCATGATATCATTTTTGATAGATTAACAGCGCTCATCGACCAATTTATCAATCACTATATCTATACGTTTGGTTATTATATATAAATAAGGTATAAGGTTTTATGTTGAAAATGGAAGACCAAAAAAAAAGATTGAAAAATGTAAGCAAATATATATAAAAACTTTATTTAAAGTAAATTTAAGAAAAGCGTTAATATAATAATTCAATGCTTTCAATTTATGTAAATAATTATTTCATTATATTTGAAAAATTATTTAATTTATTTAAAATTTTTTAGAGATCTATATTTTCAAGAACAGGTTTTAAAAAAAATTTTAAAATTGAAATATACACTAAATGCTTACCTCTATATAGTCAGTAATTGTGCCAACATAATCGCAGTTCTCCTTAGCTTGCCCATAGTCTACTTTTAACTTCGCTTTAAGTTCCGCGAAATCTTTTAACAACGGACAATTGACCTCTCGTAATCTCACTATAGTACAACAAGAAAATTATTTAAGTTTTTATCTAAATACCTTTACTACAATATTTCTCTCTTACCTATTACAGCAGTAACGAATTTGGATTTTAACTGCTCCAATACACTGTAGAGTTCAATTTCTCGTGTGTGCCACAAGTCGTACTCAGCCAGTGGAGTGAATTCTGCTAATTGCTAAAAGAAAAAAAAATGAATAAGTACAATAAAAACAAAGAATTATAACATATTTTTACCAATGCCTGTAATTCCTTTCGTTTTGCCTCACAGAAAACCAACCAATTGGCTAGAACTTCTTGTAATTGTATAGAATCATAGTTATCTATTAAAGCAGGCTTTTTGGGATCAAGAAAAATTCTCTTCTTTTTTCCTTCGAACTCAATGTGTTCTTGTCCTGGTGCAATAAATGATGTGGGCAACTCAAATGCTAAACTTATATGATCCTTAATGAAATCAACTTGATCTTCGAATACTTTCATCTCTGATAACAATGCTTCCTGATGAGGTGGCACTTTATCAATTGGAATTTTTCTCTCATCTCGCATCTCTTTAACTTTTTCATGTGCTTTCTGCAGCAAACGCTCCCATCGTTCATCTATAGTCAGTTTCTCCTCAGGTTCCTCTACAGAATTTAGAATATTAGAAAAAAAGTTAATATAACTAGCAGTTTATTGTTAAGCACTAATATTATAATATAATAACTAATAATAATTTTTAATTTACAATGAAACTATTCAATGATATGATATCAAACTAAATAGTAATCATAATAGTGTTAGTATCAGTACGTGGGGGGGTTGAACATTAGCTGTTCATGACACTAAGTCTATTGACGAACTATTATTTCCAGCGCTCTTCCATGTTTCGGAAGAATTTCTATTACTACACCCTAAGCTTCTCCAGTTTAGTATTTGACCACTCTGTTGCGTGAGTTAATTCTTTCTTAAAAATTTTTTTCTTCTATTTTTTGAGACTAGGGCAGTCTTTAAGGATATGTTAACTTGTTTCTATGTCTTTCATATATAGTCTTCATAAATTGGTTGTCCAAAGAGCCAACCGCACTTTATGCTTATATAGAGCGTTTTGACCGGTTATCTACTATCTTCAAGTTTAGGATATATTTGCTGTTCTTCTCTGAGTAATTCGGGAAGAAGTCTTTTGTATTGCAATTTAAAACAGATAAAAATATATTCATGAAGAATGAATATATACTATGCATATAGTATAAATTGAATTCATAGAGGTTATAAGGGAAATACAATTTCATCCTCTTCAACTTGAATCAATATTTACTCCAGTTATGATTTCAGCTATGAGGCACCAGCGCTTGACACCTCTTCCTACTTCATTGAGGTACAATCAGTGCTTTCCAACATTTCTACTAACAACGTTTTCGTGAGCCTGACCATAATGTATATATACAGTAACCTTCTCGTGCTTATTACAAATACCCTACCCTTTCACCAGTTCACATTTCTGATTTCTTCGTTATTGTAGCACTGTGACTCAGATTACATACGATTTTTCTAAGTGTTCATTCTATTAATTAAAATGTTACGTCTAATTCGTTGGTTATTGGAATGGATTTCATAGCACTTTGCTATTCACTGCCTAATTGCGATAATCTTCATTATTAATTTTTTAAGAAGGCTCTTTACTAGATTAAAGTCTCAAGTGGTAATTTTTGATGCTTTTCACCTACCGGAAAAAAACCTACTTAACTTAATATACTTATCATGTTCATACATAGTTATACATCCTACAAAAAAAGGAACTAAAATCTGAAAATTGAAAATTTTAAATCTGAAAAATTAAAAAAAATTTTGGACATATGCTATATTATTGCAGTGCATTTCAATGTAATTAGGAACAGCCAAATTGCTATTTAGCAGCACTAAGAAAACAAATTAAGTATATAATTTCATTTTGCATAAGCAACATTGTGATCAATTTTAATATAATCTGTACAATAAGTTCACCTGATTCTTCTGAGGATACCGCTGAATCTGAATCTTTTGCATCCGCAGCCGTTTCTACAACTTCTTCCTCTTCGCTTCCTTCTTCGGCTTTGGCTTTCAATGCAGCAGCCTTTTCCTCTGCCCGTCGCTGTTCAGCCAATTTATCCAATTTCCTTTTGTTTGACATTCGGTTGGTTTGATGCAGTTCGAGTTCATTCATTCATTCATTCATTCATTCATTCGTTTATTCATTTTAAGTATTCATTGTTCGCATTGTTGTTAAATGGTGTTTATGTTGTTGTTAACATTGTTGTTGTTATTGTTGTGACATTTTTATATAGAATCCAATAATTATTATTGTTTAATCCGAAAGGAAAAAAGGGGCGCCGGCCGCACAAAAAAAAATTAAAAACGGAAGAAAATAAGAGAAGAAAAATGTCAAAAAAGGAAAAATACGAGTACATACATTATAAAAAAGAATTAAAAATAAACAAATTCAAAACAAAAGTAATGAAAGGCTGCAAAGATAAGTGAAAAATAACATAGAAAGGGTTTAAATTAAAACAAGCTATGGAAATCGTCCTTTTTACGCCAACGAACAAAAAGTAAATAAAGCGTAGTTGCCTAACAATAATGGGAAAATGGGAATTGAACCCGGCCATCGAGTTTTCAACAGTTTAAAACATGAGAGCATTTATACGAATATTTTTCGGACAAATGCCCTTTCCAAGGCTTTAAAGTTTTTAAAAGGAAAAATCCGATTAAAAATAAAATGCTATCTGATGAAACGATATTTATGTGCGAAGGGGTCAAATGTAAAATGGCAAGGAACAAGTCATTCTGTAGAACACTCCAAACGCGGTACAATAAGTAACACGAGCAATTATCATCCACATGCCAGTGCAAAAATTATACAAAACAAAAAGAAAAATAAAAACAATCATTTTTTAATCAAGTTGATGGCAGGAAGAGATAAAAACAAATTAAAAGTTAAATAAATAAATAACTGAGGAATTAAATTTGTTTAACAGTATAAATATAAGTAAAAAAAACTTAACAGGTTTGGACTCACTTCTTTTGTCTCATAGCCTTTAAAACGAACTCAGAAGGTTTAGATAGTTCTAGTAAACCGGGCTGTATATCCTTTGGCTCCTCTTCAACTCCAATATCGTCAGTGATGGGCTTTTCTGTTTTACTACCAGGACCTTGAGTTGAAGTAGGTTCGAGAAATTGAAATTCCAAGGCTTTGCGGAAAAGCTGTTGATGTGTAAAATGAAACCATATTAATTTAATATATTTTAAACTCAAATAAATATTTTCAAAATATTCTTATTTCACTTTATTTCGTGTTGAAATCTAAAATGCCCTCAAGATACATTAGCAATAAAAAAAATAATACTAAAGCATAAAATTGTCAATAAATATTAAAATTAAACAATAATTATTCAAGAGAGGTTACTTAGCATAAGCTGTGAAAATTGTATTCGAATTTTTTCTTCATTCTCCCCTTTTTATTGACAGCCTCAACATATTGCCAGAATTCCATAGAAGCACAATTTGGGAAACCTAAATGTTGCTCTTGGCACAAAGGAATCATTTACGTTTTGATGTATCGATTCATTATTTCCTCGAGCGGAAAAACGAAAAGGATTTTGATGAATGACTCTGCTTATATAAAATTAATTAGAATGCGCCACTAAATTATTTTTCAATATAGTGTGAGTGCCTTTAAAAAATGTAAAATAGCGTTGGTAAGAAGCATAAAGTGGAGATTGTTTCACAAAAAACACAAAAAAAAAACGGAAGAAATATTCCAGTTTGTGGTTTGATTAATTGAAAATTGCTTAAAATCGAAGCTCGATAAGGGCATGACCTAAGGTTGCTATGATTAACTTAAGGGTTTCATATCCCTTTTTAGGCGCTCTAAGTGAACAAGCAAGAAATGCTAATTAACTTAGAATAAAAGAACTTAATTATAACCTATAAAAATTATTAAACTTCAATAAGAAAATTAAAACAAAATAATAAATTTAATTTACTGTTTTGATTTTACCTGAAGATGTCTTTTGAGAGAATCAAGCAATGGTTCCATTACAGTTCCATATATGAAGTGACCAGGCATCATGGCAAAGCACTCGTTTCGGTCTTCATAAAATGCTATAGTACAAATTTAATTACACTTCATTTAATATAAATTAAATAAATTTTTATTTATATTTTTAATAAAAAATAATAAAATAATTAAGTTATACATTTAATATTTAATTTAATATTTATTACATTCTATGTGCTAAAATAATAAATTATATTAATTATTAAATAAATTCATATTAATTTCTATAATATTAAATCATCAGGGGGCTTTTAAAAAGTAGTGACTACAACAACAAAAATTATATTTATATTATTTTAATTAATTAAATTTTTAGATGATGGCTAATAAATACAGAACCTCGTAACTGACAGGGCAAAATTGTTTACAAGTAATTAACTATAAGAAATAATTCCAAGACCACTGATGATGGGTATTTGGCAACATTTGAAACAACTGTATAGTCAGCCAAAACTTGTTATACTTTCCGAACCGTCTCTATTAATTGCAACAGTTTCTATCAAGTAAAATAGTCAGTACTGTCATATTGACAATAAAAATTAATTTAACTAAATTATATGTATTTCTATATTTATATGACATATAAATATACTTTTCACTCGAAAATAATCACATTGTTTTTATACATATTATGACATTTTGCTTGAACTAAAATTTTAGACTTATTGTGTATATTATTAAAACATATGATATCAATTTATAATTATAAGTAATTAACTTACTATTTTTAAGAAATAATATAATTAAAAATAATATAGTTAATTAATTTTTTTTTATTAGTAGTAGCAATATTAGTAGCAAAGAAAAAGTTGTATTTACGTATAGACCCCACTTCTCTGCGAAGTAGATATATATATCTTATGTCGTCTTCCATACATTCCAAAGTACCAAAACTGGCGTGCAAAATTGGGGTTTTATAGTATCTTGGCACAATTTTCTAAAAAAAGAATAATGCAGTAATAGTTTAATAGTTATATATTTTGTAATCATGTAATCATGTTTTTTCTATCTCTATATAACAATCATTTATATTCTATGTTTTTTGAGAAGGAAAACATCGAGAGATATTTTAGATATGTATATGTAGATCACACACTGTTATTTTAAATATATATGGATATGTCACTGGGCATTGTCTATACGTGTCTTTCTCTTTTTAGATCGTAATACTTATTATTACGATTTATAATTACTTATAGTCATTCATACCTGACAGATTGTAATAAAATAAATAAATTTCAAAAAAAAAAAAACAAAAAAATTATTCTATGTTTTTGATATAGTTTATTGAACTAACAGTAATTAATAATTTAAATAACTTTTAATACTTTTTTACTAAGTTTTACTTGGTTTACTTAAGTCTTTTGGTTTAATTTTCAGTTTCGTAACATTATATTATTATAACTTACCCGGACTTCCATATAAACTGGTTCCGGAGGGATAACTTTTTTCTTTTTGCCCTTTTTACCCTTTCCTTTTTTTCCTGTTATGTGTTTAAATTTTTAATCAAAATGTTATTTAATAATTATTTAAAATAAAACAAAAAATTACTACCTTTTTTTTTTTTTTCTTTTCCTTAGTTTTGATAATTAAAAGAACATTAAAAAAATGAAAAATAAATTAAATTATAAATTAAAGTGCGAAAACAAAATTAAACATAAATAATAATTAATAATAAATTTCAAACTCTGGAAGTTAATCTTTAATACGATTTAAATGTTAGATTTGACTTTGCATATGGGTACAAATATATAGTTAATCAGGTGGAGTATTTCCTTTTCAAATAGAATAAATTCTGGAACTAATTATATTGCTTGGAAAATATAAGTGACATAAGTGACATAGACTAAACCTAACATGAACTAACTTACACTGAGCCGAATAAGAACGAACATTAGAAAAAACCTTCAGTTATAAATTCCTCTATATCATAAAATTAATTTGATATTTATTGTATATCTTCAGAACTTCTCTCTGAGCTATATTTGTTTCATCATCTGATGTTCAGGCCTTCAGCCGACAGTAAGCTGGCTGAAGTTTCGTCATCCTCATGGGCTTATATCCTTCTTAGTGGGTAGAGGTCCATGACCTCAGTACATCCCCAGTGTATTCAAACATATATACCAGGGTGTATTAAATTAAAAAAAAAATTTACAAATTAATACTTTTATCATTACAATTACAAATCAAACCAAAACAAACAACTATAACTAGAATTTAGCAGGTATTCCATCTCTCGGTTCTGATGCAAACGGATTGGCTGCTGTTCAACACATTAATTTGGTACCTTAAAATACAACGCAAACACACCCAACCGGCACCAGCTATGTTCGGAAATAATGATGGGTAGTCACTGAAAATACAAGCAGCAAGCAGATGTAAATAACCGTATCCCTAGTCCGTAACTTATTCCCCTATACTATAGACTCTATAGCGTTGTGGAAAAACCTATCAAAAACCATTAACGTGTGTCGTCTGTAAAACAGATTTATACTAGTTTCGTATAGAAGACCCATTACTTTTCTAATGGAATAGATTTTGTTAAAAAATTGACTTCATCACTTCCAAATTGGCCAATGATTTTTTGTGTTGGAAAAAAAATTTTAAATTATTTTCTAAGGAGATATAGACCAAATAGGTTTAGAGACATAACATATTGTATTATGTTTTTACGTGTATATTTTGAAAGTACAAATATATTTGTTTGTATTATTCACCAACACAATATTTTAATAATATTATTAATAATATTACATTAATTTTTTAGTATTAATTTTAATACTAAATTTTTCAATTTTAATTTAATTTTTAATTTAGTTTTTATTTTAAGAAAATATGTTGTTATTTAATCATAAAGTACATTTACATTTAGTAACAAATTCAAACTAGATTCTGAAAATAGTCGAAGATGGTCGAAAATGATCATAGATAGTCGATATATTGAGCTTATTTATAAATTAAAATAAAATTTTTGGTTAAATAGAATCAATATATTTTGTTTTAGATATAGATATCAAAAAGATATCTTGTTTTTAATATTATATAGTTTTTTCAAACTTATCAAAATGGGTAAGTTGGGGATATGTATTTGATGTAAACTATTGCATTAAATAATCTAATATGGAACTGTGTTTGATTATAATTTTAAGTAGAAAATTTTTAATTTTATTTGCATGCCTTTTGGATTTTGTATAAATTATTATTAATATCATATTCCTTATTATAACTCGGAATTCAGAAATATTGTTAAAATAGCACTTTTCCAAGTTTCCATTGTTTTTTCGCTACTACTAACTATAATTTTTGAATGTTGTCAAGTTGTCGCATCAGATTGCCTTACTGCATATATCCTTACAACATGCAAATTTTTTCTTGATTTTTTTTATTCTACATTTTAGGCAACTTCAGTGACTTCTTTTGTTAACGTCTATGATGACTGACTGGATTTATTATCTTAAAGTATAAGCTATGGCTTTCAGTTTTTTATCTGAATAAACGAAAGGCGCTTTGCATAGCACTCGAGTGCCTTTTGAATATTTATGACTTTAAAGGGACGTTGTGTTACTCAGAGTAGAACTCAGAAGATGAGTGTGGAGAGTGCGGAAAGAAAATAACTGAAAAAGTTGTAATTAAAAAAAAATGAAGATATGGAAAGGAATGGTCAAGATATGCGTTCGCAAAGTTAGCTTATGCATTCATCATAGCCCGTTCAACGTTCAACGTTCAACGTTGCAGGTTGCAATCAAAAATTTTAAATTTATACGAAAAAGGACTAAATTACAAAAGTAAAAACAGAAACAAAAAATGTAATGGAAAAATAAAAGGCCTTAAAAATGTAATAATTTATGAAATCAACTAAAACTTTGAAATTTGTTAGAGTGTAAAAATAAAGAAATATATCAGCATTAAAGCAGCGATAAGACCGAAATAAAAAAATAAAAAAATTTGGCTGAGCCTTAAGGGAACTTTTCCCATAATTACCATCATCGTCCTCATCACTGACTATATTTGGTGAAGATGCATTATGTTTATTGTGTGTTGCAGTAATTAAATGAAAGACGTTTCAGAATATAATAAAAAACAGGTTGAAATTATTTTATAAATTAAAGCTTATAACAAAAATTTAAATAAAATTTTAAATATACCATACCTGTACGTGCGGAGCTCACTTGACTTTCTGGTGCTGTTTCTGTTGCTGTTTCTGTTTCTGGAGCTGTTTCGGTTGTTGCTTCTGTTTTCGTTTCAGCTCCCGTCTCTGCAGTAGTAGTTGTCTCTTTAGTAACTGTAGTTCTTGTTGTTCTTGTTGTTCCTGACGTTCGTACTTCTGTTGCCGTTTCTGTACCAGTTTCTGCTCCAGTTTCTGCTTCCGTCTCTGCTCCAGTTTCTGCTCCGGTTTCTGCTCCGGTTTCTATGCCAGTTTCCACTCCTGTATCTGTTCCGGTTTCAGGATCAACTCCCTCTGGTTCGGTGAAGTCCTCATCTGCACCTCCTTTTTGTCGTTTACCGCCTTTACCTTTTCCACCACCTTTTCCACCACCTTTTCCACCCTTTTTACCTTTTTTATCTTTCTTCTCTGATTCAGTGGGCGGTGATGGTGGTACTAAAAATAATATTAATTATGAAAACTATGTTATATTCATATATTATTATATATAATTTAATATAATTAGATTAATTATATAATATAATATTATATATGACTTATATATTGATAGAAATTAATATATTTGAAATTATTATTTTATTAAGAAAAATAATTAATTAATAATCAGCTAAATGAACCATTTAAAGATTATAAATTTTAAAGATACGATACATAATACCTTAAGTAATAACTAACTAAATCATAATAAAAAGCAGTCAGTCATGTTTTATATAAATAAATGTTATATATTATATATATTATGCTTACAAAAAAATATTACTCATATAATTATAGGATCGAAATTTAATGTAACCAAAACATATATAATAGATACGAGATATAATGCACATGAACTTAATTTAAATTTATTTACATATAATTTGATTCAATGTGGGTATAATGACGCATGGATACATTTTAGTAACATAGAAGTTAGAAAAGAAATATAGATGTCAGAAACATTTTTCACTCAGAAGTTATACTCGTCGGTATCACAAATCTATAGCAGATTTATCGCAAAGTTATCGAAATTAAGTTTAAATATTAAAATATATATAGGATGAAGTAAGTTCATAACAGAAGAATCGTGTGATGTTGCTATAGAAGTATGGTAGTAATCGAAAGAAGATAAGAATGTGTTAAGTTCTTAAACATAAATTAGACATAATTTATTAAATGTATATATGAATGCTTGAGTTTATGAACTATGATATAACTGCATCATTTTTCTCGATCAGTATAAGAAATAGAAAAAATAATAAAATTAAGAGGGCGCACACACACATGAAAATATTTTTGACCAAATGCTCCATAGTTGCTTATGGATCACTACAAGAATCCAGTAAATAATTTTCTTTTCTTCAGCATTATTTTTTTATTCTATAAAAGGCAAATAGTCAAGTTAATTATATTTAACTCGAATTACTGAAATTTTTAAATACTGTGGGATACCATATTTAGATAAGATAATTTGTATGGCTTAAGTTTTGGGTTAGAGTATTATACTGCTTATTTAGGAAGTACAGAATTTTTATCAAATTAATTGCGTCTCTATTGAGTCACTAAGTAAGATTTAAGGAGAAAGATTTGTGAATACTTAACAAAAAAAAAAATTCCATTTTGGTAGAGAATAAGAAAGTGGAAAAATAATAAAGAATATAAATGAATGAAGCAAAGTGATATGGACAGACATGTATAGCTAAATTAACCAATAAAGTAATTTTATACACACATATAAAAAAGCTGGTCTAAAAATAATTTGAGTTGAACTTAATATATTTAAGTAGTATATTCCAATATCTATATATAAAGATGATAACTAGTCGATTAGATTCATCTCAAATTTCAAAAAAAAGTGGTTGATGATGGAGATCTAATGTATTTAACTAATTGTAAAAATATATAAAATAATGATAAATGGAAATGAGTAGGAAAAACCAATTGTAAGTAATTGTGCTCACATAAAAAATTGAAGATTGCCGAAACCTATAGTCATATAAAACTATAGTTACCTATTAAATAGTAATATATTAATTATTGACTTTTATATATCACATTATTGCAAATCAATTATACATATATATATATATATATGTATAATTTTTTTTTTTTTGTGCAAAACAAATAGTAGTTTATCTAGACTTAGGTTAGGTTAGGTTATACCGGCGATCCCTAGTGGATCCACTTAGGCCTATTGGCCCATTGTGATGCCGTATATAAATAATAAAAAACCTCAGGGTTTAAAACCACCTAGAACCTTTTGCGAAGCATAAAATGCTATTTAAAGCCCGATCCTGTAACTGGTCCAGGTTACCTAGACTTACACAATCATTAAACTTTGTTTAATGATTTAATTTATATACTATATGTTTCATTAATAGAATATGAATAATATATACATATATGCTTTCTTGAGGAAAGTCAATGTGTAGAATTAATATTTTATAAATCAGAATAAAGAATTTTTAATCTGTAAAAATTTAAAATAATTATTATGGATACAAATTAAAGGCAATTCACTATTCCTACTATTCACATATAATTTAACAGTTTTATATTTGTATTTAATATCTACTCATATACACTAAGTCTAACAACAACATATAACATATAACACATATGTATGTTTAATTACTGCTTCATGTTTTTTTAAAATTCTTGACGCTAATAACAATAATATATGTATAAACTACATAGCAATTATTTCGTAATGTAAAGCATAAAAAACTTTTACTTACTTTCTTCCAAGACAATAATTTCCTCTTCCACCAGTCTATCATAGAATGTTCGCCATAAATAGACGACAATTTTCTTAACATCAGCATTTTCCTGAAATGGTGAATCCAGAAGTTTATCGAACTCTTCCCGATGTTTTTCAAACAAGGCGTTCACATATTCCGGCTCAAAAATGCCCATTTGGTTAGCCACAAACACTTTAAGCCACAAAACACGTGCGTCAACGAAGATATCCATGATGAGTGAGACCTGAGAAGTATATAAGTAATAATGGTAGCATTAAGAGTTTAAAGGTCTATAGCGGTACTTACTTATAATTCTATGTGGTTGAGTTGTAGAAACTCGCCGATATTAAAATAACTTTCTTAGAAAATTATTAACAGCTGCGCTGCAAAGCAAATTTCTGCACTCTTTATTCTTTGGATTGCTTTCTATATTGAATAGGTTTAGGGTTTTCGCTTTATGTTCTCAATTGATCAACGTTTTCTAGTTTGTTCCTCCTCTATAGCTTTTTTACTATTTAGCGCTTTAGTTCGGTTAATTGTCTTGTGATTAGTTTGTTATTTGTTGTATTCTGTTTGAGATACAATTTGATTTATTTTTCTTTTTATTCTCTAGTAAAAATTTTTTTTAAAATTTTCCTAAGCAAAGCTGATTTTGAAGTTTCTATTTTATAAAATTACAAACTTGTAAACGTTTCCACTCCTGGCTTAATTTGTTTAGTTATTGTTTTTGTTATTTGTTATATGTTGCTACCATGGTGCCCTCTTTTCTTGTTGCTTAACAAATCACCGGGAAATACGAGTAGAAAATAACCTAAGCAACCAAATTGGTTATTTTATTTGCCATTGAAATTGGCTATTGCAGATACGGGGAAAGAAGCACCATTTGAAGTTGAGTTTTCCTCTTGAAAATATATAAAATCCTGCATTCTTCTTCGTAGCATTATAAGAGAATAATGCCAATTGTTGGCTGCGTACAAATACTTGAGATTCTAAAAATTACAAAAACAATTGCAGACATTTTTATGTTAAGCATTTGGGAGGAATCGTAACATAAAGTGTTTGTTAGCTCTTTTAATGTTGAGGCAAGCAAGGAAACATCATGTACTACGCGTATTTTAAAGTTAATGTATCTACAGCAGCGTCAAGCAGCAAGGAGCAGCAAGGAAGCAGTGAAATGCAACCACAACAAAAACAATTTAAATAGCGCTTTTAGCCATCTAAGTGTAGAGTAGAAGTGTGGGCGCATCATGGGCGTGGCAGTCATGCTGTTGATGGGAATTGATATGTGTCATAGCTGGAAGTTTTGAGACGCACAAATGATGACAGCGTAAGAATGACATTTTATTGTTTTTATGTGTGGTACGTTGTGGTACGATTTCTTGGATTCATCATTGCGCCATTTGTACTGACAGCAAGGATGCCACAAATTGTTGATGTCGATATGAGTGGAAAATCACACACAACAGGAACTTATTAATAAAATATATACAAAAATTGAATAAATTTTGCAACATATGCAAAATTTGCAAGCAAGCAGTATTAAGACATTTCAAAGTGTAAAGTTGAGTAGCGCGATGTATCATGGTAAAGAGTTCTATTAGATATATGCTGTTTTTAAGTTTAGAAACTACTTTGCAATTCAAATATTTCTCAACTCTTGTAGTTTAGCTTAAATTATGCTAAAACAAAAGAGTTCTAAAAAGAATGCATAGAGAAAATTATATCAGAGATTAAAAATGATTTAAGATAATATCGTTTAATTGTGCAATCAAACTTAATTTAATAAAAAAAAAATACTATAAAATTAAATAATGTCTGATAACTTTGCATAAATATTTCTTTTATTCGTAGAATGCATCTGTTATAAAATAACAGGGGACTGCCTTCTTACCAACTGTGCATGTTAATGTTAAGTTCAATGCAGTGCAATGTTTATTACTAATTATGTTAACAGAACAGCAGCAAAGAGATAGAAATAAATAAATCTATGTTCTTGACAGTAGGACAAAAACATATTTCTATTTTTTTGATCTCTACATCAAGTATTAAAAACATAGAAATTCTTATGTTTTTGGCAAGAATTTTAAAATTTAAACTTAAATATTAACATCAATGAAAATAATTGTTGTAATTTACAGAACTGTTTTTTGACTTCCGCAAAAATTTTACATTACAGTAATTGATTAATTATTACTGTATTGTAAGTTTATTTATAATATAAATAAGTCAGTTTTAATAAATTCGTCTGTTAGATTCAGGAAATTTGTTAAACGTAGAAATAAATTCTTAAAAAACTTAGCGCATTAGAAGAATTTATTCAGAGTTAAAAGAAGATTGTGCAGAGCTTTATCCACTTCGTTGCTAAAGCTCTTAATGTGTCAGGAACACATGTTAAACTGTACTATTGTCTAAAGCGGGGATGTCCAAACCAGATGCGATTGCGGGCCAAACACAAACATACACAAATCGCTGTAGACATTGAAGGGTCGCAGAAACAAATACAATCGTTCATAGTTGTATTCGACAAAAATAAAAATACGATTATAATTTTAAATTTATTTTTATTAATTTAAATTAATTTATTTGGTGTACCATGAAAATAAAATAATGCAGTTTTAGCAGTACACTAAAAAAAAAAATTTGCGTAATTATGGTAGATTAAAAACATATCGTGGGCGGCACAAACAGACAGCTCTGATCTAAAGCAATAGACGTTTGGTTTATCATTTTACAATATAATTCGTTTAGCAAAATATTGCAAAAAGCTGATTGAATACTAGAACAACAGCGTTTGTGTAATGATTTCCCGCAATTAAGTACTTGCAGTGATGAACCTTTATTTTCACTCAATGATACGTTAAAAAAAAAAATTGTCACATCTATGACAGCAACAATCCACAAATAACTGTCAAGAGACCATGGCATCTGAAAATATCACTGTTTGGGGTGACATTTCGTATGAACTCGTGATAAGATGAAGTTTTTTAAAAACGATGAACATACGACACGCACTGTCAACTTCAGTCGCTACAAAAGATATGAGTACAGAAAATATTTAGTTACAAAAGAATAGTGCATTGAATAAAGTCATTGATTTGCGAATAATGCCAAGTTTCTGACAATTATTTGTATATATAACATATATATAAAGATATATATGAATATAGTATGTATAAATACGTACAATATGTACCTTGTAGACATCTTATGGTAAATATATCTCACGATGGAACAATCTACACATAAGTTTAAGTTTTATGATCTGCGCTCCATTTAAGTTTTGTTTAAGATGTTAGTTGATATATTTGTTGGAACATTCTGTACTAAAAACATGTACCAATCATGGTTAGGTTAGGTTCGGAAGGCGCGTGCACAGTTGTCAGCACTTCCATATATTGCGCATTGTGTTGCCTTCAAAAATTTTGCCGGGAGAGGCGAGTTGCTGACCTTTGTAATCCTTGCTAAACTATCCGGTTTTCCAGATGAAGTTGAGGAGATCCGCTAAATTTGCTTTCGTTATCTCTTCCAAACCAGTGAAAAACCGATCCTCCAGACATTGAAGTCGCCTTATCTGAAGTCATGGACAGAGACACTGAAAGTGGTTGATAGATTCATCTTGGCAACTCCTGTATAATCCACTTGTTGGAACTCGCCACCGTTGTAACATAGGCGCAATAGCACAATGCCCCGTTAGTACTCCAATAAGCACACGATTGCAGGTTTGCTGAAGCCTAAAAGTCTTTTCGTTTTATTTTTGTCTAACGTAGGCCATGAGGTTCGCGATTAGTCCATAAATTGTTTGTCATCGTGTTGGTGATTTCCTGTATTATCCTAAACAATTCACATATTGGTGTATGTATTGTGTGGTCGGTCTCTTCTGTATGCAGTTCAGAACCTCTTCTGGCCATCTCATCTGCTAGTTCATTCCCTTCAATACTGCTATGTCCGAGCACCCAGCAAAGAGAGACTTTGTATGTTTGACGCTCATCAGTGAGGCGCGACATTTCAATACAATCTTGGATTTAACCGTTTTGGATTTATTTGCTTTCAGTGCGATCTACAAAAATCGTGATATTCGAAGGACGAATTGTACTGAAAGACGCTGCAAGTATCAGGGAGTCGGTAGGACTGCCTTATCTGCATATCTTTCGAGAAGATACCTGCTCCCGTACCGCACTCCATCTTTGAGCTCACTAATCATTGACAAGTATGTGCCTGAGATTAAGACTGCAACGTCATCGGCGTAGGCAACAACCTTTGTCCTCCTAGCCCTGAAGGTTTGTGTACCAATCAGACTAACTTACTATTATAACTTTTGCAAATATTACACATCTGAAACTTAATTGAAAAAAAACTTAATTTAATTCCTGGTTATAGCCATAAGTAGGTCACTTTAATTTCAAAATACAAAATATTAGCAAAAACTAGAAGAGTAATCAAATACCTTAAATAAATTGCAATCAATGATAATTGAAGTAAAATATTCTGTTTTAAAAAATATTCTTTAACACTTGTTACTACGAATTTCAGAAGAGGCGTGTTTCCTTCTTTTAGTACTCCCTTAATTAATCTCTATTATTGACCAGAAACTACTGCAACCTGAAGTGATCTATTGAAGATAATGTCTACCTAATACTTAGGTGGCAATTTTTGTCATACTCTCACAATCTTATAAGTACTGTTTTAGTTATTTTTGATACAAGTATCTGTTGATTTTACTACACTTTATCTGTTTTCTCAGACTATCAGCTACATATATCTTATATGCTTCTTACTGTTTAGCTGATGACATTTTTGATATTATTCTTTTTTTTTTCAATAACGCAATTTTTTTGAATGATGCAATGAATATTCGTTATGGACTAACAAATTTAGATAATACCTTAAAGATATAAGTTCTGTACAAGTTTTAGAGAAAAGTTATATCCTGCTTTAGTAAATATATTAAACAGTAAGAAAGTTTTGATAAGTATAACAAAATAGACAAATTGTTACCGGAGTTTACCAAAATTTATGGTACCAAGAACGACCAGTTTAACGTCCCGAAGCCACTCATCGATATCAACGGCCAAGTGTCATTCAACACCTCTAAAACGGACTATACAAGAAGGTCCCAGCGGTCTACAAAAGCAACAACCAGAATTTATTATCAATAAGAAACGACTGAAATATTTGTTGGAATGAAACTTCATTCAGAATATATCCATATTATTGGTTTGGTATAGAATTATTTGTCTTAAACTTGAGAATGTTTTGTTTAGTTTTGTTTTATTTTAATTAACATTATTACCAAAAAGATATTCTATCAAAATTAAATAAACACTTATTATTTATGAATTTATTCTACACTTCACCTTGCAGTGGTTACCTTATTCTAGCAAAATTACTGACAGGATATCTCGAATCGCAGATACTTGATTATATAAAAGCTTTCCATGTTATTTATATGAAGTATGTGTACAGTGTGTGTGTAAAGATGTGATGTGTTTTTATATATACCTACGTATTTATTGTATACCTGGTGTCGATATAAAACATTCAATAGCATTATGTGTTTATA
The DNA here is from genome assembly GCF_002237135.1 of Teleopsis dalmanni. Classification (NCBI taxonomy): domain Eukaryota; kingdom Metazoa; phylum Arthropoda; class Insecta; order Diptera; family Diopsidae; genus Teleopsis; species Teleopsis dalmanni. The sequence continues at coordinate 170,727,842 of NC_051847.1, forward strand.
TTAATATGTTATTCTATTGGTTCATTCAGCACACAAAGTAACGTTTGTATGGAATAGTGATGAATCCATTTAATTGTTTATTCCGTTTCATCAAACAAATCTAAATAAAAGGAAAATGCGAAAATGCGAAAATGCCTCAGCCGTAAATGTTCATTTGTGCACCAATTAAACTGTAATCAAAGCAAACTAAGGTGCAAATGAAAACATCAAATAACCTGAACCAGGAAGCGAGCGGCATTAATGCCACCACAAAAGTATCCTAGCTCGCAAACACGAATTGACGTGAACATGCATGTGGATACTTGCATGCTGAGAAATGTATTCAATTTATTTAGAAAGCAATTTCAATAAAGTTAATTTCAGTTTTCACATTCAGACGACGATAACATTCACGAAACGAACAGAAGCGACATTGCACAGCGAACATTCGACATTTGTTTCAATTAGCAATAAGGACGAGCACTCGCGCACATCCGGCGTACTGCAAAGGATATGTTTCAGACTATAAAGAAGATGGAGAAGATATTTGTGCATTAGAAGTTTTTGTTTGCTGAAATGTTAGCTAAAATATTTGTTTTTATCTCTAGAACAATATGTCTAATGTTGCAAATTGACACAAAATGAAAATACGAGTAATGAAAAGTATCTAATTTTCATTTTTGCTCACTTATAAATTTCGATTACGTTTATTATTTTATTTAGATTCAGTGAGGCGGAAGGAAAAGTTGTACAAAGCAATTATGTACCCGTCGGGTATGCAAATACCTGTGAATTTGAGAACACATGCGAATTGATAACTTTGAGTTACAAAGCTGATTGATTACCTTCCTTCTGTCACCGGTGCCTCAGGAATTTTCGAGTGCGCTCCGGAAGCAATGATGCATGTGGAACATTTAATAAAATTGCATGCGTGAATGAGTGCAACATTGCAATCAAATTGCCAGGAGTATATCGATAAGAAATTTATTGTCTCCAACATTGATGAGAACATATTATATAAATAAATAAATTTTTACAGCATTTTTACTTATGGTAAAATTATAATCCCATTATGCCATACATTATTTATTGGAGTTTAAATTATATCATAATTATTTCTTAATAAGACTTAACTACTATTCTTAACTTAGATCATTGTATTTACTACATAAGTTCAATTTTTAACTATACTTTCTCTGTACCTATAGCATTTCTATTAATAGAGAAAGTGAACATTTCCTTATACCATCTAATATGAACATTTCCTTTTTCATATTTTTATATAATATAATAGCGGATAAAAAAAAATAAAAAAAAAAAATAATAATATAAATATAAATAAAAATAATAATAATAAATTTTTTTTTAACTAAAATATGTAAATTGTAAGAATTAAGTTTTTGTATTTATTTTCGGTACAAAATAGTTGAAGGAGTAAAGAATTTCTCTTAAATAAGCTAAATGATCATAATAAAGAATATTTTATAATAAATAAAAGAATACGCTTAAATCTATGGTTATTATGGTTATAGCTTTTAGTACTCTTCCATGAACTTATACTAGAAAATATTTTTTGTTAGCAGTGTTTTCAAGACATAATATATGTTGTTTAAATTGTCAGGAGAGGAAGGGTGGATTTAAATCTAACTCCATTTCCTGGATAGGCTACTAGGATGCTACACACTGTATAGATACACTGTCAAATTTGTAAACTGAAACTTCAAAGAAGTAGACACTTCAAATTTAATTATAATATCTAACCTGACAGTGGAGCAAAGCACTTTACTACTTACTGGAAAGTACACAGATATTTATCACATTTGAAACGTCACAAGTTTTGTCAACAAAATCAATACTAATAGAAATAATTATTATAGCTATAAGCTATAGCCACAGAAGTTTCATCGCATTCAAAAAACAGAACTGCCGATTCATTACACCTTATAACACATTGACTGATAAGTCCTTAGGATGACACACTGGCAGCACTATTAATTAAAAAAAGAATTAATATTTAAGAAAGTGGTAATTTTTATATGCAGTTGAATTAATTATAAATTAATTATATATTTATTTTAATATAGACATCTATTAATCTTAATTAGAGTGTCCCTCAATTGATGTTTCTTGTTAATAGTAAATGTATAATATAAACAAATATTTTGTGTGAATTATAAATAATTATTTTTATAAATAATTATTTTTAAAAATAATTTAATAAATTAAAAAATTATTAATAAAAATAAAATTTAAGATATCAAAATTTAAATAATTTGAATTTATTATAAAATGAATATTTAATTATACTTCTTAGAAACATAAACATCGATTAATATGTTCAAAATATTACAACTTAATGTTCATAACATTTAATAATATATAAATAAATCCATAAACATTTATATTTAAATATAATAATACTAAAAATAATAATAATAATAATATATAAATTATTTATTTATATTAGCATTATTTAAGCATTATAATTTTTAACTAATACAACTTTTTATAAATTAATACCGGTTTTTAAATTTTAAATTCTTTTTTACAATTAGTTTTAATTAACTTAACAGCTAAATAAATACTTTTTTAATATTTATTTATTATTGGCAAAAGTGCAACCCTGATTAGCTTCAACGCATTAGCAAAAAAAATAAGTGGAAGAGGAAGAGTGGCTTTGTTACGTATAACTCCATTATTGTTGTGAGTAGACGTTTTTTTGGTGAGATTACATTAAAGCATATTTATTGACAAAGTCTTTTGAATAAACTTCGGATTATTTTAAGCAGAATATTTTGTTTAAATGTTTAATTTTTTATAAGAATTTAAAGTTCCTAATTCGTTTTTCAATAATTTATATATAGTAAAAATATTATATGAAGTTATAATAGATCTGAAAGTGATTGTTATTATTTTTATATTTTTTAAATCAATAATTATATTGTGTTATGCTCTAATAAGGAATAATAGTTTAAAAATAAATTTTTGTAATTATAAATTTTTATTATTCTGTTTAAATTTCATATTTTTTATTATTTCCTTTAAAACGTTTGTTTAGTATATGCTTTTAAAGTGTTTATTTAAGTGCTTTTCTTCATAATGCATGCATATTTGTGTAACCTGATAAATATTTGCTGCTTTGTTGTTGGTAAGTGTTTACTTTCTCAATTTTTTTTTTCTTAAATTTTTTGTTTGATAAAAAACAACAACATTAGAGTTAAGTGTTATTCTCATAGTAGATTTTACATATTACCGTTTCATTCCAACCAAAGAAACCATAATTTAGTAGTTGTTGTTGTAACAGAATCAATTAATCTGACTTTACAATAAAATGGATTATAATCATTATACGAAAACATAATAATTATGAATTATGAATGAATGAATGAATTATGTTAAAGCAATTATTATATATTACAGTATGGGTAAAAATTGTATAATTTTTATTTTAAATGAAGATTGAGAAATGATGTTATAAGAGTGTTTTTTTAAAGTAAGAACAATAAAAAAACAATATCATAAAATAGTATTGATTATAATGAAATCAAATAATATAAAGAAATTATAATACTTCAGAGAAAAACGTAAACAAATATATTGTTTTAGAGTCCTTTACTCCTATAGGCAGTTTTAACACTATCGGCGCCCCTGGGTGCGATTCTACGGCTCTCCCTACCCTACTATTGAAAATCAAGCGAAAAAAAAATTGTATGTAACAGTAATGAAATTATAAATACTTTTTATTATACGTAAAAGTAATAGTATAAATTAGAAAACAACAAGGCACAATGAACCTCATATTATGTATTTTTATATATTTCTTTATAATTTCAAACATTTATTCTGGATAATATTAATAAGATTTTACTTTTCTGGCCTTTCTATCGGCAAACTCTCTTACTACTGCATTAAACTCTATGTTTCGTGCGATTTCGTTTTCGATTAAAAAAGTTGCCAAGTTTGTTAACCTGGGTTGAGACATTGTCGATTGCAGATAGGTTTTTATCAGATTAAGCAACTTTCACAGGTATAGTCAGTAATATTCGCAGTACTATCAATACCTTTGGGTATATTTTTTTTCGTCGATCTGTCGCCCCTTTACTTTTGGCGCCCATGGGCCATCGCCCCACATTGCCTTTCTTTTGATATTGAAAGTAATTCGTTTTTCAGTGAATATCTGATAAAGATTTTCTTCCTTTTGTGTACATGTTTGCATATCTATATTTATTTCGAACTAATTGTTATTATGATCAATTAACAGTAAGTTTTTTGATTATTATCGAACTAAGATTGGTCAAATAAAATTATAATGAATTAATAAGTGAACTTCTTTTTAATTATTTCTACGTTTATTTTCACCGATGTTACGTGTATGTTCAGTTAAGATTTAAAAATAATTTATAATTAAATGTCTTAATCTATTAGATTAGATCTATTAGTGATATGAACACGTACAAATTTTTGTAAAAATGTAGAGAGGATAGACGCAAAATATTAGAATATGAACTGATAAACGGTATTACATTGGGCCAATATGCCGCTGAAGTGTGGCGAACATTGTTAACAGCCGCCTAAGTTTTTAACTTTCTTTCAAGAAGTTTTAACATCACAACTGTCTTTTAACTTGGCTATGTTTAAAATCCATCCATTGAAAATTAAATTCTTTGTGTATTAGTCTTTACCTATGTTTAAAGAGTAACTACTATTATCATATATTGCCCATTTCCGCCATTGGGACATAGGGGCTCCATAATTCTTCTAAGTTTGACTGTTTGGTGGTTCTCTGTAGATACGTTCCATGTATGTCGCGTTTCAGCTTGCTCACTTTCGACCGTTCTTCTCCACGTTTTCGCTGGGTCAACAGGATTTTTGCTACCTTGCTTCGATATGTAATCTCTTGGTTGTCCAAGCGTATGGCCTTTTCATTTCCACTTTCTCATTTTTATCTGTTTTTGTATTGTTTTTGGAGAGTAAAATAAGTTGAAACAGTTGATTAATATAAGACTAAAAAAAAAAATGCTATTTTACAAATACAAAAATATTTAATTTTAACTGTGATTGAAATTTTGCAAGTATTAATTCTTTTAATAAAAAACTAAAAGAGTTTACATATCACTAACACCTGTAGGCTAACTTTTTCAATATATCCAACTTCCTACTTAAAAAGAAAAATAAAATCACCTTTTAATGTTTTATTTTTATATATTTACAGTAAATAAATATAAAATATTGAAAAAAGAATTGTCAAAGCTTTATGCAAATATGAGGAAAATTGTCTGAATGATGTGCAATATCCGTAAAATATTTACTAGAATTTGTTTATTTATGAAGTGCAAGTCGAAATTGAAATGAAATTGAAATAAATTCCTTTCAAGGCTCACATGCGATCTGAGCCTGAATCTGAAATCTGCAATTATATTTTGCATGAGGAAAACTCTGCATTAATAGACATTAAGGCAGTACCATTGATAAGTCTCGGCAATAATATATGTGAGTTCACTTGGTAATGCAAATGTAAGTAATTCTGTAAGTACGTGTCATGTTATGCACACTCTGTATTTCCGCTTCCGCACCGAAATGCATTCTAATAAGGCTTTTGTGCATGCATTACTGGCAGATATTTACGATTGTCGACTGTCGACTGTTGACTGTTGACTGTAGACTGTCGACTGAAACTGTATTGGTGTTTGTTTTTGTTTTGCTTACACAAACGAGTGTAATAATAGCAACAAGAAACCGGAATCTGGAGTGTTATTGAACTTCCTAGGAGGATGTTTCTTCGCATGAAATTACACAAACTCACAATAAATTAATTCCCATTAATTTGTGATTTAATGCAATGGAAACAACCCCAAGCGGTTTTGTAATGTAACCACACAAAGAAAGGTGCCTTGCACATATCAGCTAAGAAGTTTTTTCCTTTTTATGGCAGCTATTGATGAAGTACACTCCTGGCTATGGAATCATACCATAACATAATTCATGATTCGGATAACGGTCAGTTGTTAGCTTTACCATTCCAAATCATTTAAAGTTAATTTAAAATTTTAATCTTTATGATTCATTACATTTGTTTAATATTGAAACATATATGCCAATATAATTTGAAGTCCATGAAATATTTATAAATATATGAAGAAAAATCAAGTTTTTAAGTTAGGTTAGGAAGGATAAGTTAGGTTAGGTTAAGTTGAGGTGACGGCCTTGTATACATAACCCCATTTGAGTTCAAATAATGGCCCGTTGTGATACTACTGTCCTTTTGAGGAGGAAAGGTTTTGTCGAATGAATGAGAGACACTAAGGAATGTTTGACCTAAATTTTCTAAAAGAATTAATAAAAAATTGGAAGAAACTGTGATTGTTGAAAATGGCTGAAGTATCAAGTCTAAAATACTGAATGAATTAGTGGATGAATACTGCTTCTATTAAATTAAATTCACGTTTGCATTAAATCTCTTTTAGCAGAATGAAAAGATTTTTCTATAGCTGACTTTAATACTTGAATAGAATAGATAAAAGTTTAAAAGATATGTTCAATTGGAAGTAATAAGTGAAGATGAAGAAGATGTCTAACCGTGAAACTGGAGTAATTGTTTGAGGTCACTAAAGTTTATCGGTATACGAAGTAAGTTTAAATTCTTAAATGATTATTTCCATAAACGATATTAGTGTAATATTTTCTTACTAGATATTTTTTTAAATGCTAACTGCAGCACAAAAATATGGTGTTGAACTGAAATATTGATGTGTCCTAGATGCAATTGACTCAGTTTGGTTCAAATATGACAATTGGATTCACAAATTATAAATCTCATTAAAAATAGCAAAGATTTTCACATCATATATTTATTGTCATACATTTAGGCACCGTTTTCGATTTGGAACGGCGTAAAAGTTTCAGACCTTCGAAGATCTGAAATACTGAATATAATATAGAATATGAATATTGATATAGTTTTTGTATAATGACAGTACATACAGTAAATGCTTCCTCACTTCATGTCCCTGTTACACAATGCCGCTTGACAAATAGTGACATATGTCAAGCATAATTATTATCCATGATATCATGTGTTTAGGTTAAGGTTTGCCATTTTACAATAAGATTCGTTCAACAGCCGCTAAACATAAAATTGTCAATCTTTACTACAAAAATGTTGACATAGGTATTATTTATATAAATCTTTATTTTGCAACTCAAGGCAAGGCTTAAACCATATATTGATATAAAAATTTGAACTAGATTCAAATTATAAGTGTATTTTATTTATATTTACTTTCGAAGAGACAAAATAGATAACCCTGTATAAAGTTTCTTTTATATTTTTTCCAAATTTTAGAACAAAACCAAACATTTGTTTTGGTATAAAGCTTTTGTAAAAGTTTTTGAAATTTATATGGTAATTTATTAAAATCTAAATAATTTATTGGGTTTTTTTATTTAGTGCACAACATGCATTCCCGATGGTTAATTAATACATTTTGTGTTTTTTTTTTATTTTTAAGTGCATAAATATGCAATTTCGTAGTGCAAAATTCTGTTATACTCTTGATATTATGAAACATACAAGCATTCCTCACCTCAACTGAAGTAATTAAAAGCAATTCTCTTGTTAGTCGAATAAAATTTTGCTCTATTTTTGCAATTCAAGAACTATGAAATTTCATTTTACCCCATTGGGTGAGTCAAGGATGATTTGTGCAAATGCCGATTAGACTGCATCTCATCTCCGACTTAATTTTCTTTTATTAATGCTGGAAATTTGATATTGCAACATGCAATTGCAACTATTGTCGTTTGCATGGAAACGCAATTCTTTCCAGCACCTGCAGTAGAATATAATGTTACTTCATATCCAAATGGGCTGTGTGGAACCACTTCACATGGCACAACCTCAGAGTTGTACTGTATTCAAGTGAGTAATGACTTTACATGCTTCAGTGTTCTTGGAACCGCTGCTATGCTACAGATGCCTTACTGCATACTCGGCTGGAGCTTATTCATTAAATTCGTCATTTTGCTGTAAGTGATTTGCCATTTTCGAATGTGGTTCAATTAGTGCACTTGCATAAACGTAAGCGAACTGCCTCCGTGCCTAAAAGTATTTATTTGCATTCTACATTCTCATTCCAAACAATACGGAGCAGCAGAATGCAGGTCTCTACGCGTTAAAGCATCGCAGTACTCTGAGTACCAAAACATATTGTGCTGAAGGCCAATTTTGTGATGGGCTCTCACTTCGATGGTTCATTGTGTGCTTCAGCAATGGAGCTGCCCACCGATTTGTAACGTTCTGTGTACCTCAAATGTACTTCATGTTTTCCTCTGTTTGAATACAGATTGCGGTGAGTATTGCTTCATTACTGGAGTGCCAAACATTCAGCCACTACCGTTTCGCTGTGTTATTGTTGTTATAAAATTAGTTGTAGCTGAGTTTTTCATACGTACTAGTCCACTAAGCCTCTGCTTAGCTACTGAATACTTAAAACGTTTTAATTATTTGAAATGTCCTCAGTGTATTAATTTAAACTCATGTAAATTTTTGCGTAACATTTCATTAAATTTTAATATAAAATAACATGAAATACTTTTTGGTTGTGCCACAGTTCTGATTTAGTCGTATTAGTCAATAATAAACCTCAGTAGCACGTAAATACTTGAAATACACGAAATGCTGAAGCTTGCTTCTCAGTGTACCTCAGGTACATTTTCACTTAAATTAAAAATAAATTCCAAATTCCTTTATAATATTTCGATTAACACAATGTGTACTAAGTGAAGAGCACATTCAGTAATATTTTCCCAATTTATGCGAAAACAGCAGACCATTACACCTTTTCGTTAGCGTAAAGTTGTACTCCAGAGCGAATGGATGAAGTGCCATAGACACTGAACAATACTGAATAACGCTGAAAGCTCTTCATATTTTTGTTGGATTCGGTTTGGTTGATTGCTTGGTTTATAAGTTTCCTGCATGCCATGGAATGTGCAGCAGAGGAAATTACTTTGCTTTGTATAAATAACGTTGATTGCGGATGCATAAGGATATGCTGCAGCGTCTCGTTTCTATGGAATGTATTGTGATGGAATTCTCTACGTGTTATTCCAAATTTATATTGGTGCAAAATCAATATTCTATGTTTTTCTTTTATTGATACTTACCACTTCAGTTGCTAACATTAAGAAGAAGTAAATAAATAAAAAGCACACTTCCGTTAAATCAATTTTGCGTTGGAGTCGCTTATATCTTTTGTAGACTATGAGCTCGAAAAGATGATTATTCTATGGATACACCTGCAAATAATGGTGAACATTAAAGTTCTTCATCAGTCATAAAATAGAAATTAAAATTGTTGCACGTTGGTGTGAGATTCACACTAAAATTTTTTATATCACACTAAGAATTTCAATTTTGATGGTGCGTTTTTTAACCTGAAATAAAACACATTGAAATTTTTATAAAATAACTTTGTTGAAGAGATAGTTGTGTGCTTTAATGTCTGAATATGATTTAAAGAAATCCGGATGTCAAGTTTCGAACAACTGAGGTCGTATATCGGCAATAAGTTTGTAAATGTTGATGATTTAATGACAGTGGCTTGCAGAACTCGCCTGCGTAGTTTGATGACTACAGTAACCGAATGAACCACGAGCATTGATAAAATTCAGCGAATTTAAATGCAGCGGCTTTATTGGTTTAGTAATGTTTTGCGTATGGAAGCGGCAGTTGGAGGACGAAAGAGTACAGTTCAACCATACTTCAGATGCAGTGCTCAAGTTGAGCGAACTCTAACCGCACCTGATATTCACGCTTGGAGAAGACGTGCCCTTATCAGAGGCGGCTAAAGAAACATGCTGCGTCAGACCAAAACCCGGTAATGGACTGTTATGGCCATTTAAGAAGAAGTAGAAGAAGAAAGAGAAGGGTGTATACAGATCTTAATAGGTTGGGGCAGTTTATTGTATTAGTCAGTCTAATCATCTAATCCCAAGCGGTGTTAGCATTATTTAACATGGGACCTTAAGTTATACATAGTGCTGCTCTCAAAAAATAAGCAAACATTAATTAAGCCATATCAGTTTTCAATATTCATCGTAGTTTCGAGCAAGTTAGACATTTTGCAACCAGTTAGATGCATTGTTAAACTCCATTATAGAATACTGCGCTCTTAAGCTTAAGTCTGAGTTGGGATTTTCGATGGGAAAAAATCAATTTAGCTCTTCTTTGTTTTATTATCTGGCATATTGGTGGAATCCATAAAATTAAAGCGGGTATGTAAGTAACACTATGTTTGTGCTGGAGTGTTAACTGATCATCTGAAAGTACGTCCTATCCACTACTATTTATGGTTTCTGATTGCACATGTTACTTGCGCTTAGTTATTCAGACTCCATAATAATTTATTGTAAATTCTCTGAAGACAGCGTTTTTTTGAGAATGCGGCGCAAATACTTCTTAATGAAGACAATTAATTATTTTCCTTGATTATTAATTCCTGATAAACGTTTTACACGAACCAAATACTATATATTTGATGCTTTAATTGAACAAATTCAGCTTTGTTCTCAGATACTAAGGGAATATGTTTTACCTTGAAATTCATTAGGATTGTATCGTTATTCATTTGAACCATTTTTCAGTGTATAATTAATATTTTACTTTACTTTAAACA
>NC_051847.1:170738596-170742863 GCF_002237135.1 Teleopsis dalmanni
TGTAATAGCAACTGAAGATTGTTCATTGATATGTCTATTTGATACACTCTTCACCTCGACCTGATTTCGTTGGTCGAAGATTGCATTGGGTGGCTTTTATTCTTTAATTTCTAAGGACCACTAAACATCCATTATCCATTTGTCAACTCTTGAACAGTATAGAAGGCTAAAAAGTTTGATTAATTAAGAGTAAAAAATGTTATGTTGCAATTCTTTATTGCTTTAATTTAATTTTTCGTTTATTTTTTTATTTTATGTTATTTTATTTCAATTCATTTTATTTTTTTTCAAAATTATTTTTTTTAAATTTATTTTATTTTAACTCATTTTATTTTATATAATTTTTTTAGATTATTTTGTTTTGTTTTATACGAGTTTTTTTATTTTAATTTGTTTTATTTCAAATTCGTTTTTAATTTTTATTTTATTATATGATATTTAAATTATTTTGTTTATTTTTTTGTCTTGTTCTGTAAGTCTAGTGTTCTTTAAGGAAGTTAAAATTACAGAATACTACATTTTTTCAATACAAATCGATACAATTATTTGAATTATAATTTAAATAATCATCTAATCATTTAAAGTACTTTTATTATATATGTATTTACTTATGTTTATATATTTACTTAATCTTCATTTTGTATAATTTTTAAATAGAATCGCAATACTCAATTCAAATACTGGGCACTATCTGGAGAGCCAATGGTTATGTGGCTTTCTGGTTTGCATATACCTCAAAGTTATCTAACAGCATTAGTTCAGGTAATTGTTTTAAACATATCGTTACCCATATCATTTATCATTTGGTAATATTGAAAAAAATATCTCTACTATTTCCTATTTTCAGATTGCTTGTCGCAAAAATGTTTGGCCATTAGACAGATCAACCTTATATACTTGTGTTACAAATTATACAGACCCAGATGATATTGAAGAACGCCCAGCTACGGTAAGAATAAACAGAGTTTTATGCCTATTTTCAATATTAACCAAAATAGAAGATATGTTACAGGGGTTCCTAATAAGAAAAATTTTATATATTCACTATATAAAGTAATTTATGAACTATATAAAGTATATATATATAGTATATAGTATATATATAGTATATATATATATATATATATATAAAGTATATATATATATATATATGAATGTTATATAAATAAATTCAATATGAAAATTGAATAAGAAAACATACAAGACGGTGAAAACATACAAGACTTGTATTTTTTTACGGTTTCCTCTATTGGACTTAAGTTTTACATACAGTTTTAAGTTATTTGTTTTCAATATTAGCGATAATTTATTATTAAATTATTATTAAAAAGTTATTTATTAGTGAGTTATTATTAATTTCTTAATTAGTTACAATTACTTGAAAAAATAAACAACTCTAAAATATTTTTATTTTGATTTTCCTCAAATACATGAGTTTATATTTATAGAAATATTTTCTGTTGCTATTCTATTAAGGTGCATAGCACCCAAAAACGAAGATGAATTTCTATTCTACTACTCTCGTGATGCAAATTTTGGCAAAAAACAAACAATTAATATCTTATTGATTAATTCTATTGACCTAATACCAGAATTTCTCTCTAATTAGCCATTCCGATTGAATGTTAATCATGTCAACTCACTTTATATCTCGTTTTTCTTTTTTTCTTGCTTATGACTCTTCTGTTGCTCTGTCAAAATGTCAATGAACACATCATGTCCGTCTTTGTATTGCTGTCATCGACTAATAGGGCTGCTACATATCTGGACTTTACATTGAAGGCGCTCGGTGGGATATGAAAATCAATGAATTGGCGCGTTCGCATCCCAAAATTTTGGTGGAAGAATTACCAATTATGTCAGTTGTGCCAATAGAAGTTCACAGACTGAAATTACAGGTCAGTATTTAATTTTATTAATTTGGTTTTTTTGTTTTTGTTAAAATTCGTTCACATGCATAATTGTGTGGAAAGTGAAAATTTAATAATCTACTCTTCTTTATTTGGATATAATATAGAATACGGCGATCTCTGCCATATTCACTAAAATCTATTTAATATTTTTATTTTTTCATTTTGCTCGGGTTGACCAAACAATACCAACTGCAACTGACAAGTACTAATTTGAAATTAGTTCAAGTTTGTTCGTGTGCCATAATTTCACATTTAAAAGTACAAAAATGTTCGAACGTTTTTCGTTTCACACATTTGGAACAAATTCGTTCTTTTTTTAAAAAATTTAATAATAATGACTTTCATTATAAAAAATTTATTTTTGTTTAGAACACCTACCGTTCTCCAGTGTACACAACATCCTTACGACGCAACGCTATGGGTGTAGGTCTCGTGTTCGAAGCTGACCTAGCCACATCGGAAGATTTAAGTTTATGGATTTTACAAGGAGTTTGTTTAACATTAAATACTGACTGAAAAATTTTTAAAATGTTTATTTTTTAACTTCAAATGTATTAAGTTCTCAACTTTTTATTATTTTATTTGAATATATTTTATTGTTATTAATTGGATACAAATAAAAAGTGTATACTAATATATTTTATAAGCAATTTTAATGATATATAATAATATTAACATTAGAAACACAAATTGACATGGATTAACACTTGACTGCGCTCTCATGGACTATTATAAATAATACTTTTAAAAAATAAAGTAATATGCCTATAGGTACTATATAAAATAGGGCGTCGAATAAAAGTGACGAACGAAAACAGAGTGAATAACACTGATTTGGTGCTTAGAAAACTCTTGTACTCAAGTGGGTTCGGAAATTATAATCTTTTTCAAAAAATTTCTAATCAAACCTAGCAAAACATGTTTTTGTGTACATTTTTTTTGAAATGTTATCTACTTAATTTTTCATATATCAATAACTCACTATTTAAATATCGTTTCTTATAAGAGAGTTTTTTCTATTACCCACTGTTTTGCTATAATCGCCTATTGGAAAAAGTTAACTTCTGCTTTTTTCGACACAAATAGACATTTTTTATTGGTACCTATACATAATAGATAGTATAAAATATTTCTTTAAAAAAAGTGTGTTATTGTTTTATTTAATAGGAATAAAAGTTAAACAATATTCCAACATTCTCAACTGATAATATAACCCAATTGCTAAAAATTCAAAGAAATATCTAATTTTACTGCTAATTGATAACATTCTGCTAATAGTTGTGATAACCAAAAACATAGAAATATAAAGACATGTAATTTGCCTCTGTTAAAAAAATCATGAATTCTGAAAAGGTACACGCAATGGGAAAAACATGTCTGTTCAAACGTATAAACAATCGAACTTATTATTTTATGTATGATCAATGCTATTTTGTTAGGGAAGTCAGCAATCAAACCAATAGCGAACATGTTGTATTTTGCTTGCACAAAATCATATAGAAAAAACTCTAATATCAGAGCAAATGCACACATAGCTTCTAGCTCATGCGTATGTAAGTTTCTTGGTAAATTTTTTCTACTCTTCTTTTTATTGCACACTTACTAAATATATATATGCATGGGTAGGTGAGACAATATTTTTGAATGTGATGCTTGAATTTTGTTTGTGTGCTTTTTTTTTCTTAAAATATATGACTGGCTTCGTGTGCATAAAATGCACAAGTCTTCCAAATTATTTAAAATTTGATTTTTGCTGAAATTTTATACTGGCTTCATACTAATATATGATGTTTGCCTATGACATGATGCGAAAACACCGGAGTAGCGCAACCACAGTTGTTATTAGTGTAAATGCTCTTAATATGTTTGGCTATCAAGACTCGGCTATGCCATACAGTAACAATAGTTTTATGAAGAATATTCATATATACCATATTATACAATAATTGATTATGTTTTATATATTAAGTTTTTATTATTATATTCTTATATCAAATACAATAGAATTATTAACTAAATTTATTACTTAAATTATATAGAATACAACTATAAACCTTAGATAACTAATTATACATTAACTTAAATAAACTAGAACTATTAACTAAATTTAATTGCATATTACTTATAACTGTTTAAAATAAGTTCATTTATTTAGGGTGAATATTTTTGTTTCATTGCTAATTTTTCTAAACATTTATAAATAGTATATTTTTTATTAAAATTTAAATTTTTGCAATTGTTTTTAATATGCTGGTAAATTTTGCACTATATTAACAATTTTTTAGGTTTAAAAAACTCTCAGTACTGCCATTTAAATGGCATTGAAGATATCATAATAAAGTTATTAAAAAAAA
>NC_051847.1:170742963-170750830 GCF_002237135.1 Teleopsis dalmanni
AACGCAACAAAAACATTTTGTTATAAAATGATATTAGCCTACTTTAATAATAAATATTGTATCAATCCAATTGGGCCGATTTATACTATCATGAACGTAACATGAACATGAACTTGAAAACCGGTTACTTCTTGATGAAAGAGGGAAAAGGGTGTGATGTTAGTTTATGAATTTCACGCAATGAAATTTGCTGCGTTTCTTCAGCTTGACACGCATACATATGCAATGTTATGTTTATGTTTACTTTTTAATACTGAATACTCTCAATTTCTGTGCAACTGCACTACTACACGCAAGCATTTTATACGTTTACACAAAACAAAACAAATTCGACGCTCATAACAGTTCATGATAGTTAAAACTGAACTGACAGTTCATGTTGTCGTCAAGTTCATCTCAAGTTCATGATAGTGTAAATAGGCCCAATGAACTAATGTCAAGTGGATGAAAATAATGAGCATTTCTTCACAATTGTACAATTTAAGTGCATAAATATCAGCTACGCAGGCACTTCAGGACGTATGACAGTTTGAAAAATTTAAATCTTATTTCAGTTTTTTCATATATTAAATTAAAGTTCCCCACTTCAATTAACTTTATGCTGAAATCTCATATATAACTTCATCATACTTTTTTAGTGCTGAGAAAAAAATATTTGAGATGCATTGCAGCATTAAAATATGTGTGTCGTGTTTTTATATGCGAAAAATAGGAAAAAATGTACTGTAAAGAGGCGGTGGAAGACAAGAGTGAGTTGGAGACTGAGAGAGTTAGAAACAAGGATAAATAGAAACAGAGTGTAATAAAGTATTTCAATGAACTCATATTACAGACCTGTTCCTATATTCACTTTTAAAATGAATCTAAAAATCTATCTTGATAAAAAAACTAAATTCTTTTATAAATTATTGTTTTCAATAGAAAGCTTTTTATCGAATAGTAGTGAAATTGCAGCAACAAAAAAATTTCTTTTTTTTATTATTTTTTTTAATTAAATTCTAACATCTGTTTTGACGAAGGAAACTAAATTATTGTTTTAAATGGAGAAATTTTTATTGAACAGTATAGAAATTGGAAGAAGAGGTTATTTTTTCTATTATTTTTAATTAACTGATTTTTTGGCTGGCAATAGAGCTGCTTCGAACATTGTCAAATACTTATCATCAGTTTCTTGTATTTAATTACTGCACCCTGCGAAATTTATATGATATGTAAATTATGCATATCCACTTTTCGAATCGCAAAACGCAAGAATTTCGTATAATATCATTTTACTGGTTCTAATAACCATAAAAATTGCTTTCGTTTTTAAAACGATATATTTCAATTCCTAGTTATAAGTCATTAGAAACATTGGTTTCTTAATATCGCCATTTTTTTTATAGTAATGTATTAAAAGTGTCATCAATTATCATCGACTTAAATACTGAGTAAAGTCGGTAAGATTAAATTTAATGTACTTGTTATTTGCGTGACACAAATTCCTTGTTATTCGTTAATTATTATTGCAAAGACCATACTGGTTATATATCTTTTCTGATAACACATAATACTTGTACGTCGTGTATGAATGATAGGCAATGCTGCCTATCAATTAATTAGTAGCATTCAATAGCAGTAATTGCCATTTATATTCTGTTTTTGAATAACAGTCATTTTAAATTCCAATTGCGGTTTTCAATTGAAAAATAAGCAGCAATAAAAATTATTTTTATATGCAAAAAATAAAAATAAAACATTTTACCCAGCTTCCGTTGAATAAGTTAAGCATGTTATTTTATTATCCATAATCACAATTAGCAAGAAGCGTTTAAGTTCGTGAAGTCAGAAATAACAGCGTAAAAATAAAACTGACAACTAACAGTGGAATAATAACAGAATCTATGTTAACTACAAAGAAATTGCACAGTGTTATGCCAAAAACATAGAAATATAAAGACATGTAATTTGCCTCTGTTAAAAAAATCATGAATTCTGAAAAGGTACACGCAATGGGAAAAACATGTCTGTTCAAACATATAAACAATCGAACTTATTATTTTATGTATGATCAATGCTATTTTGTTAGTGAAGTCAGCAATCAAACCAATTGCGAATATGTTGTATTTTGCTTGGACAAAATCATATAGAAAAAACTCTAATATCAGAGTAAATGCACACATAGCTTCCAGTTCATGCGTATGTAAGTTTCTTGGTAAATTTTTTCTACTCTTCTTTTTATTGCACACTTACTAAATATATATATGCATGGGTAGGTGATACAATATTTTTGAATGTGATGCTTGGACTTTGTTTGTGTGTTTTTTTTTGCTAAAATATATGACTGGCTTCGTGTGCATAAAATGCACAAGTCTTCAAAATTATTTAAAATTTGATTTTTGCTGAAATTTTATACTGGCTTCATACTAAAATATGATGTTTGCCTATGACATGATGCGAAAACATCGGAGTAGCGCAACCACAGTTGTTATTAGTGTAAATGCTCTTAATGTGTTTGGCTGTCAAGACTCAGCTATGCCATACAGTAACAATAGTTTCATGAAGAATATCCATAAACACCATATTATACAATAATTGATTATGTCTTATATATTAAGTTTTTATTATTATATTCTTATATCAAATACAATAGAATTATTAACTAAATTTTATTACTTAAATTATATAGAATACAACTATAAACCTTAGATAACTAATTATACATTAACTTAAATTAACTAGAACTATTAACTAAATTTAATTGCATATTACTTATAACTGTTTAAAATGAGTTTATTTATTTAGGGTGAATATTTTTGTTTCATTGCTAATTTTTCTAAACATTTATAAATAGTATATTTTTTATTAAAATTCAAATTTTTGCAATTGTTTTTAATATGCTGGTAAATTTTGCACTATATTAGCAACTTTTCAGATTTAAAAAACCCTCAGTACTGCCATTTAAATGGCATTGAAGATATCATAATAAAGTTATTAAAAATTAAAATTACTTATTAATTTGATATAACTTATTGAAAGTATTAATTAATATAATTAAGTTAATGTTTTACACAGAAGTTCAAATATTTACAATTTCTTTAATTTA
Organism: Teleopsis dalmanni; assembly: GCF_002237135.1. Lineage (NCBI taxonomy): Eukaryota > Metazoa > Arthropoda > Insecta > Diptera > Diopsidae > Teleopsis > Teleopsis dalmanni. Next base: position 170,746,049 of record NC_051847.1, read on the forward strand.
TTGTTAAATTTTACACTATTTTTTTTAAGTACCCAGTTTGATTTAGCACTTTTATTGAAAAGTTTTTTAACAAAATTTCATTGTGGCACCCGTAAATCGGATCCTTAAATCAATTATTGTTATAAACTTTTTTATTTCTTTTTTTTATAGTGTTTGCTAAGATTTCTTTAATACCATTTAAATGGTATTCTTTTTTGAAAAAGAAAGTAAAAGGTGATCACCTTTTACTAAAAAATCCTTCTGACGATCTCTATAAAATGTGCGTTTTACATTTTGAAATTTTTAAAAAAATATTTGAAGAGTATTATTATGTAAATGGCATTAAAAAAATTATAATAAATAGCATAAAAGAAGAAATGAAAAAAAATGTACAAAGCGAAAATTGGTTTGAGGAGCCGATGTGCGGTAGCCATCGCGAAATTTTGTTGGACTTCTTAATAAAAGTTCTATTATATAAGAACTCAAAGTGGCTACTAAAAAGTAGCCAAGATAATGCAAAATTTAAAAGTAAATTATAAAAATTGTAAAAATTTATATTTATGTAAATATATTAGTCTAATAATATTTATGAATGATTAGAAAAATTAACAATAAATAATAAACTTAAAAACTTAAAACTTAAAAAACTTTTCAATAAAAGTGCTAAATCAAACTGGGTACTTAAAAAAAATAGTGTAAAATTTAACAATAAATTAAAGAAATTGTAAATATTTGAACTTCTGTGTAAAACATTAACTTAATTATATTAATTAATACTTTTAATAAGTTATATCAAATTAATAAGTAATTTTAATTTTTAATAACTTTATTATGATATCTTCAATGCCATTTAAATGGCAATACTGAGGGTTTTTTAAACCAAAAAATTGTTAATATAGTGCAAAATTTACCAGCATATTAAAAACAATTGCAAAAATTTAAATTTTAATAAAAAATATACTATTTATAAATGTTTAGAAAAATTAGCAATGAAACAAAAATATTCACCCTAAATAAATGAACTTATTTTAAACAGTTATAAGTAATATGCAATTAAATTTAGTTAATAGTTCTAGTTTATTTAAGTTAATGTATAATTAGTTATCTAAGGTTTATAGTTGTATTCTATATAATTTAAGTAATAAATTTAGTTAATAATTCTATTGTATTTGATATAAGAATATAATAATAAAAACTTAATATATAAAACATAATCAATTATTGTATAATATGGTATATATGAATATTCTTCATAAAACTATTGTTACTGTATGGCATAGCCGAGTCTTGATAGCCAAACATATTAAGAGCATTTACACTAATAACAACTGTGGTTGCGCTACTCCGGTGTTTTCGCATCATGTCATAGGCAAACATCATATATTAGTATGAAGCCAGTATAAAATTTCAGCAAAAATCAAATTTTAAATAATTTGGAAGACTTGTGCATTTTATGCACACGAAGCCAGTCATATATTTTAAGAAAAAAAAAGCACACAAACAAAATTCAAGCATCACATTCAAAAATATTGTCTCACCTACCCATGCATATATATATTTAGTAAGTGTGCAATAAAAAGAAGAGTAGAAAAAATTTACCAAGAAACTTACATACGCATGAGCTAGAAGCTATGTGTGCATTTGCTCTGATATTAGAGTTTTTTCTATATGATTTTGTGCAAGCAAAATACAACATGTTCGCTATTGGTTTGATTGCTGACTTCCCTAACAAAATAGCATTGATCATACATAAAATAATAAGTTCGATTGTTTATACGTTTGAACAGACATGTTTTTCCCATTGCGTGTACCTTTTCAGAATTCATGATTTTTTTAACAGAGGCAAATTACATGTCTTTATATTTCTATGTTTTTGGGTTATGCACCAAATGCAGAATGTTGATCATTTAGCATAAATTAGATATTTCTTTGAATTTTAGCAATTGGTTTTATATCAGTTGGAATGTTGGAATATTGTTTAACTTTATTACCTATTAAATAAAAACAATACACACTTTTTTTAAAGAAATATTTTATACTATCTATTATGTATAGGTACCAAATAAAAAATTCTATTGTGTCGAAAAAACAGAAGTTAACTTTTTTTCCAATAGGCGATTATAGCAAAAAGGATGGTAATAGAAAAAACTCTCTTATAAGAAACGATATTTAAATAGTGAGTTTATTATATATGAAAAATTAAGTAGATAACATTTCAAAAAATGTACACAAAAACATGTTTTGCTAGGTTGATTAGAAATTTTTTGAAAAAGATTATAATTCCGAACACCACTTGAGTAAAAGTTTCTAAGCACCAAATCAGTGTAACACTCTGTTTTCGTTCTCACTTTTATCGACGCCCCTATTTAATATAGTACCATAGGCATCATACTTTATTTTTTGAAAGTATTATTTATAATAGTTCATGAGAGCTCAGTCAAGTGTTAAACCATGTCAATTTGTGTTTCTAATGTTTATATTATTATATATCATTAAAATTGCATATAAAATAAATTAGTATATACTTTTTATTTGTATCCAATTAATAACAATAAAATATATTCAAATAAAATAATAAAAAGATGAGAACTTAATAGATTTGAAGTTAAAAAATAAACATTTTAAAAATTTTTCAGTCAGTATTTAATGTTAAACAAACTCCTTGTAAAATCCATAAACTTAAATCTTCCGATGTGGCTAGGTCAGCTTCGAACACGAGACCTACACCCATAGCGTTGCGTCGTAAGGATGTTGTGTACACTGGAGAACGGTAGGTGTTCTAAACAAAAATAAATTTTTTATAATGAAGGTCATTATTATTATTAAAAAAAAAACGAATTTGTTCCCAATGTGTGAAATGAAAAACGTTTGAACATTTTTGTACTTTAATATGTGAAATTATGGCACACGAACAAACTTGAACTAATTTCAAATTAGTACTTGTCAGTTGCAGTTGGCATTGTTTGGTCAACCCAAGCAAAATGAAAAAATAAAAATATTAAATAGATATTAGTAAATATGGCATAGATCGCCGTATTCTATATTATATCCAAATAAAGAAGAGTACATTATTAAATTTTCACTTTCCACACAATTATGCATGAGAACGAATTTTAACAAAAACAAAAAAACAAAATTAATAAAATTAAATACTGACCTGTAATTTCAGTCTGTGAACTTCTATTGGCACAACTGACATAATTGGTAATTCTTCCACCAAAATTTTGGGATGCGAACGCGCCAATTCATTGATTTTCATATCCCACCGAGCGCCTTCAATGTAAAGTCCAGATATGTAGCAGCCCTATTAGTCGATGACAGCAATACAAAGACGGACATGATGTGTTCATTGACATTTTGACAGAGCAACAGAAGAGTCATAAGCAAGAAAAAAAGAAAAACGAGATATAAAGTGAGTTGACATGATTAACATTCAATCGGAATGGCTAATTAGAGAGAAATTCTGGTATTAGGTTTGTGGGTGGAACAAATGAGCTTTTATGTGCTTGCACTTAACCAAATGGTTTGTCAATAGAATTAATCAATAAGATATTAATTGTTTGTTTTTTGCCAAAATTTGCATCGCGAGAGTAGTAGAATAGAAATTCATCTTCGTTTTTAGGTGCTATGCACCTTAATGGAAGAGCAACATAAAATATTTCTATAAATATAAACTCATGTATTTGAGGAAAATCAAAATAAAAATATTTTAGAATTGTTTATTTTTTCAAGTAATTGTAACTAATTAAGAAATTAATGATAACTCACTAATAAATAACTTTTTAATAATAATTTAATAATAAATTGTCGCTAATATTGAAAACGAATAACTTAAAACTGTATGTAAAACTTAAGTCCAATAGAGGAAACCGTAAAAAAATACAAGTCTTGTATATTTTCACAGTCTTGTATGTTTTCTTATTCATATTCATATTGAAGTTTATTTAATATATAAAGCACTTCATATATATATATATATATATATATAAGTACATATATACATATATACATATATACATAAGTACCTATATAAAACACTTTATATAGTTCGTAAATTACTTTATTTAGTGAATATATAAAGTTTTTCTTATTAGGAACCCCTGTATCTTCTATTTGGTTAATATTGAAAATAGGCATAAAACTCTGTTTGTTCTTACCGTAGCTGGGCGTTCTTCAATATCATCTGGGTCTGTATAATTTGTAACACAAGTATATAAGGTTGATCTGTCTAATGGCCAAACATTTTTGCGACAAGCAATCTGAAAATATGAAATAGTAGAGATATTTTTTTTAATATTACCAAATGATAAATGATATGGTTAACGATATGATTAAAACAATTACCTGAACTAATGCTGTTAGATAACTTTGAGGTATATGCAAACCAGAAAGCCACATAACCATTGGCTCACCTGATAGTGCCCAGTATTTAAATTGAGTATTGCGATTCTATTTAAAAATTATACAAAATGAAGATTAAGTAAATATATAAACATAAGTAAATACATATATAATAAAAGTACTTTAAATGATTAGATGATTATTTAAATTATAATTCAAATAATTGTATCTTGAAAAAATGTAGTATTCTGTAATTTTAACTTCCTTAAAGAACACCAGACTTACAGAACAAGACAAAAAAATAAACAAAATAATTTAGATACCATATAATAAAATAAAAATTAAAAACAAATTTGAAATAAAACAAATTAAAATAAAAAAACTAGTATAAAACAAAACAAAATAATCTAAAAAAATTATATAAAATAAAATGAGTTAAAATAAAATAAATTTAAAAAAAAT
>NC_051847.1:170750930-170757273 GCF_002237135.1 Teleopsis dalmanni
AATTTAAAAAACATAATTTCACTATTTTATGTGAATTAATTTAAGAGAAAATTATTAATCGTGTCGAAAAAAATTACCGGTTAATGAAATGCTGCGGAACAAGTACTTTAAGATGGGGAGAGAGAAATATTGACAGAAAATTGAAATGGAAGAATGAAATTAACTATAAATATGTTATATCCATATTGCTCCACACAGACTAAAACTGCAAAACGCAACGTTATATCATTTAGCGTTCAATCAGCTTAAATTTTGTAGTTACATTCTATAGTTGCATTAGCAGCAAACAGTCAGGTTTTCAAATGGAACAGCAAAAGGTAGTGTTTTATAGGCGTGCTCTACTTAGGGATTATGAGAAGTCATTGTTTAATCCGATCGCTATACAAGTACTGTAAACAATGCTCATTTTCTTGGATTCTTTGTCATAATTGGTCATATGTTGCTACAGCTCTCCATCCATACTGACGATTTACATATATATCGATCTTTTAGCAACACGTTTTTTTTGTGCGGTTAGGTATGTGAGACCCATCAGTCATGATGACCGTCAGTACCATCGACATGATGCCGTTGTGCCAGATTCTTCCCGACTAAAATAGCATACCTCTTTATCAGTGAGACCTTATTGGGACCACTTTCGTATTACTTCGCAAAGGTTTCTGTTTCTTCTTAGCTTCTTATTATTTTATTTGTTTGCTAATGGCATGCATCCAAACTTTCGCATCATATCTATATCATAGGTATATATACTTGATGTTATTATACGTCAAGTGATGATATTAGATTATATTTTATATAAAAATATATATATAATATTAATAATATATAACATTATATAGTATGCAACTTTACAATTACTAAACATTATGTTCGCCAACAAATAAGGAAAAAGTAAATAATATCCATTAATAAAAAAGACATAGGAGGTTCTGTTATTGGAGTTAATTTAGTTCCTTTACGGTTCAGTTAAATCAAATTTTTGTTTCTTTTTTAAAAATCTATTTTTTTTAATTTAATTTTTTTTATTGTCTTTTAATAGACTTCTTTCTACTATGTATTTAGTTATAGTAAGAAGTTTCTAAATACTAAGAATACTAAGAAGTTTCTAAAATAACAGCAAGTCTGTCTTACGTTGAATCAAAAATACATGAAATAAAACTTTTTATATGAAATGAAGACATTAAATTTAACCCTTTGACCCAGTCAGAAAACATGCTCAACAACGAAAGGTACATCATCTAATTAACAAGATTTATGACATTATTTCCTTTTGAGAAAACAGACAAAATAAAATAAATAATGAAGACACGGCCAAGAGGCTGCCGCATGCGTAGACACCGGCTGAAGTATCTCAGTCCATTTAATTAACTTGGCAAGATGAAATCAGCTTTCAACTCGCCTGTGTTCTACGTGCGTATTTTCGGTAACATATGTTGGCCACATTCGTCTTCCAAGGCAGTACTTCCAATAGCCATGTCGAGAGGAAAAAACAACAGCAAATGAATATTACTTTGAATTCATATGAAGAAGATAAAATATATTTCAAGTACTGACTCAGTGTGCAGAACTTGCAAAAAACTAACTTCAAGATGAAATTGATAGAATGTGTGTCTGTCGTATGCGTACTTTTGTCGTTTTCGAACGCTTTCTGTACTTTTTGTGCTTTTTGTGTGGCACGGAAAGCCTCAACATGAAACATAAAAGTACAATTTTATGACCAAACGAAACCCAAAAAACAAAAAAAATAAAAAAATATAACAAAATTTGCTGTGGTGGCGTTTGAGTCAAGAGGCAAGAATTGAAGCGATAATTTGCTGACAGAATCGAGAAAATTTAGATAAATTCGAAAAACGTTGTTTAGTTATAACATAATTAATTGTTTCTTTGAATTCTATTTGCATGTGGGCCATGTCAATGTCGTCATTGGTTACGTTGCTGTCAATGAGCAAACTTTGAACTCTTGAAGCTGCCACGGTGTGACGTAGCCGGCCTCAAACGCACAGGTAAAAAAAAATTCTGAAATACTGATTCTATAGGCGCGGGAATTTGTTTGCCATTTCAAATTTTGCACGTTTCCATTCTGGCACGCACAGACGCATAAACGCACAGACGTATAAACGCACAGACGCATAAACGCATCTACTGACTCAATTCACTTAGTCAAGTGGCTGTGGAATTAAGTGTTTCATCCAAGTGCGAAAGCAACTGTGCATTCCCATGTTGGTTGGTTGGTATGTGAAGCTCATTGAACATTGAGTGTGTACTGTGGTTTAATTTTGGCTAAAATAAATATTTATAATTCAACCGAACTAGCAAACAGTTTGATTGCTTTGATTTTTGGGTTGAGGTAAATAATGTGAAGGCAAAATCAATTTCATTTTGATCAGAATATATGAGTACATAGTGCGAACTAACAAATATGCAATACATTTGTATAAACAGAGAGCAATAGTAATGCGCGACTTCTATGTATGTGAAACGCGTGTTAATTTTAATGATCTCCAGCATTTTATTGTATTGATCCTCAGCATGAGGTGTGCGTGCGGGCGGATATTGCCTTGATTTAAATACCCGAACACTCGTACATATCTCCAAAAAGCTCTTGAGGATTTTACACAAGTACAAGCAATTTTTAAACATTATTGCAAGTGATTCAATATTTATTTCAGTACGTTTATGACCGTTATTGGATGACCACACCCTAAACAATCGAGAATCACTAATCGAGAGCTTTGCAAATATTACACTACACGAGTATCATAATTACTGGCAATGATTTCATATAGAGTGCAAATGTCAATTTTTGTTGGCACAACTCGCATATGGAAGTAGCAAATTATAATTTAATGATTCTATCATATTCTATATTCATTTTTATTCATGTAATTATTTTAATTAATATACTATTTTTAATAAACTACATATATACGTTAAGTGACTATCAGTTACTTACTTACTTAGTTGGCCATTACAGACGTGTGTCGTCCTTGACCGCGTCGAGTAGCCTCCGCCAGTCAGCCCGATTAGTTGCTTTCTGACGCCAGTTGGTAGTACCGAGCGCCCCCAAATCGTTGGTCACCTGGTCCTTCCACCCAAGATACGGACGTCCTCTACCGCGTTTTCCACCTGCGGGTACCGAATCAAATACCTTTCTAGCCGGAGCACTTTCTTCCATTCGCATGACATGACCTAGCCAGCGTAGCCGCTGAATTTTTATGCGCTTAACTATGTCAATGTCGCGGTATAGCTCATATAGCTCTTCGTTCCATTTAATTCGATACTCGTCGCCAACGCGTAAGGAACCATAGATCTTCCGAAGAATTTCCGAAGAATCTCTCGAATGCTCCTAACGCCTTCTCATCACTGTTGGTAATTGTCCAAGCTTCTGCACCACACAGCAGGACAGGTATGATAAGGGATTTGTAGAGCGTGATTTTTATTTGTCGAGAGCGGGCTTTATTTCTCAATTGCTTACTTAGCCCAAAGTAACATTTGTTGGCAAGAGTAATTCTTCGTTGAATCTCTAGGCTGACGTCATTTTTGGTGTTTAAGTTGGTTCCTAAATAAACAAAGTCTTTCACAACTTCGAACTTATAATTGTCAATAGTGACGTAGGTCCTAAGACGCTCAGGAGATTTGTTTGTTGACAGAAAGTACTTTGTTTTGTCCTCATTTACCACAAGACCCATTTGCTTTGCTTGTTTTTCTAAGTTGGAAAATGCCGCACTGACGACGCGGGTGTTCAGACCAATGATTATCAATGACTATCAGTTCTATTAATCTTATAATTACTGAACTTCTCAAAATTAGAGCAATCATTTCAAACAACTTGACTTGCTATTAAAAATGCAATATTTTTCCTTCTAATGTTTGAAAATAGCATTTTATGTTAGCTTGAATTAGTAACAATAAAATTAAATACTCGCAGATTTAAGTGGAGTTAGCAATTTTAATTACATTCACTATATTGAAATTTTTTTAGAAACTTATATTATATATAACATATACTTATTAAATAAGCCATGAATGAAAGCAATTTCAAAGTAAACATTTGAGAGTCATTAACAATAAAATAATATTTATGGTCTAGACCAGCTCAATGTCAAGCAAAATATTGGCATACCATATATAGGATAGCATTCAAAATAAAAAAAGACCCACTACACAAAAAAATCCTGTGAAGTATAATCTACTTCTACTTCTATTAGGACAGCAACCAGAGAAGTTTATTGGGATTAATGCTTTACGGATAAAGATAAATTACTGGGGTTATTAAATTACTGAAAGTGATGATTTGGCTAATGCCCAAATAATAGCCATTGGATGTGGAATAATAGGAATTAAAGCCAGAAGAAGTATTGACTAAGATTTTAGTATATTAGCTAAAAGTGCTGAATTAACACATATAATAATACCTAGAAGACTCTACTAAGGGAAAATCTTGTTAATAGTAAATCCTTAGAGGTTTGCGGATAGTGATAAATAAGCGCATAAAGGATAATATTCAGAAGAGTTTACTAGCGTTAGTGGTTTGCTGAAGAATTGACATATATAAAATAAAAGCCAGAAAAACTTATTTGAATTAGTGGTTTGCTGATAATAACAAATTAGAACATATAGGATAATATTTAGAAGAGTTAATTAAGATTAGAAGACATAAGAATTTATAGAGTTAGGAGCTTACTGATAGCAATGAATTTGTATATATAGGATAAAAGCCAAAAAACTTTTCTTGAATTAGTGATTAGTTGATGAATAAAAATTACTATAGTTAATAGTTTGCTGATAATGATAGTGATGAACTGACAACTGTAAAATAATATATAGTATAAAAGTCAGAAAACTTTACTTGGATTAATGATTGATCGATTAGTAATAGTCATGAACTGACACATGTAGAATAATATCTAGAAGGTTTTAATATGGTTAGTGATTTGTTGATAGTAATGAATTGACACATAAAATAAAACTGAATACGAAGATCCGATTAAAAAATATATAAAGGATAGAGTTTTTGAAATTATTTGCGAAAACTGACAGGCTTACCAACGCCGCATTATCGAATCTCAGAATGGTTACAGGCTCCTCGGGGAGGTATGCAGATCTAAGGTCAATTATTACTTAGTCTGATGAAGTGATAAACATTAACCCAGTCAAGGCGTAAAGAGGGGTTTTGAAGATACCTCAAGTTAATAAAGAGTAAAAGTGCTCAAGTGCACTGGCTCAAATAACTTTAACATAGACGAAGAGTTTGGTAGGGTAAGTTGTTTGGTATTTGTGATAAATTGATAAATTATTATACGATCGTAAATATACAAAACAGCGTTAAAAAATTCCAAAAAGGAAACTAAACTCAGTTAACATTATGTTGTGGCTTGTATAACTCGACAAATGGCTATTGGATAAACATTAGATGGGTGCACCCTCTTTGGAATATTTTAGAAGTTGTGAAGCATAGCTAATAATATTATATTTGCAATTATGAAATTATAATAATAGATAAACGTATTAAGTCATAATTAGTTTGAAATAGTAATACAACAAAAATATTCAAGAAATGTTGTTATATTAATTTGTCAATTGTTTGCAATATTTTTAAAAATATTTTTATTTTTATTATGGTTTTTATAATTGTTTTCATTGTTATTTATAATATAATCGATGAACTCAACTAAATTAACTAAATTAATATTTTGCATATATTTTTTTTGTTTTAATTTTTGTTTTTAATTATCATAAATATTGCTGTTATTTTTATTAACATAATTTTTATTGTTCATAAAAATTGATTACTGTTCGATCACTTTTTGATATATGGTATATATATTTTGTATTTTTGCATTTTTTTTTAACGCAAATATTATTGCTTGAAAATATTTTTATTCTTAAATTTCAATGAAATTTTAAAATATGAAAATGTGCTTTACTTTGATTTTATTTATTTTTTGTACTTTTAATTAAATTATATTTAAGTTAATAGAGTATTATTGATTTCCATTATATTTCATATTTATTTATAAAATACATATTATTTTATTATAATTATTTCTTTATATTATTTTAATATAATTTTTATTTTCTTATTTTATATTTAAATTTTCTGTTTATATTTCATACTTATATTTTATATTTATAATTTTTTAATTTTATTTATAATTTATTTATATTATGTATATTTATATAATATAAACATATTTATATATATTATATATATATTTATATATTAATATTATATTTTATACTATTAGATAGTTTAATTACAAATTTTTAACTCTTAAAAACTTAATAATAGAAATGTAGTTTCTGTGATACTGATATTGTTATTAAATATAAAAAAATATTA
>NC_051847.1:170757373-170818504 GCF_002237135.1 Teleopsis dalmanni
AAAAATGCTAAAAATATTGAACCTGAAGCCACATTGGAAGATCTCAAAATTATACAAGAAATTGTTAGTAAATGCGGTAACAAAACACGTATCGTGCCTGCGCCAGATAACAAAATAGAAACTGAGAAAATACGTGACATAACGCCAAGACCACCTGCACCACCCGAAGCGATGCAAATAAGATCACCTGTGGTAACGGTTATGGGACATGTCGATCATGGCAAAACCACACTCTTGGATACTTTGCGAGGTTCTGCTGTGGCAGCCGGTGAAGCTGGTGGCATAACACAACATATTGGTGCATTTACGGTGACGCTTGAAAATGGAGAAAAGGTGACGTTTTTGGATACACCTGGTCATGCGGCTTTTAGTGCAATGCGTGCACGTGGCGCTAATGTGACGGATATCATCGTTTTGGTTGTTGCAGCCGAGGATGGTGTTATGGCACAAACGAAAGAGGTTATTAAGCTTGCACAAGATGCAAAAGGTGAATATTAATTATTTTATACAAATTGTTTATTAGCATTTATTTTTTATGTTTTATTTTTTTCTAGTTCCCATTATTGTTGCTATCAATAAAATTGATAAGCCCGAAGCAAATATTGTAATTATGAAAGTATAGTATAAATTGGAATTTGTTGAAAGCAAAATATCTTACAGGAGAAAACAAAAAGAGATTTAATGATGATGGGCTTGGTGCCTGAAGACAAAGGCGGCGATGTACAAGTCATTCCAATATCAGCTTTAAAAGGTACAAATTTAGAATTATTAGCCGAGGCAGTTAGCACGCAAGCCACTCTCATGGGCTTGAAGGCAGATTACACAGGATTAGTGGAAGGTGTTGTTGTTGAGTCGAAAACAGATGCTAGAAGAGGGTAATTGTATTGTATTGTATTTGTATTGTATGGTTATAATTAAATTTTTATTTTAGGAGTAATTAGGTAATAAGTTGAAAAAAAATCTAATAATAGGCAAAAGTTCTAGGTTTTAAACCTTCAGTTGATAATAGTTTTAGAAAATAGCTTAATAGCATACACATTTCTATAAATCAATCTTGTTGTTCTGATTGCTGTTGGTATAACCATTGTATTTGGCTACGTTTTATCGCTTGAACCTTACAGCTACAGTACGTAGACTTATCGCTCCAAACCTCATTAGTAAATAAAATTTATTCTGCTTACAAACGAAAAGCAAAAAGTATTAGTAAAAGTTGAATACTTCTACATTTAAATTGCAAAGTGACACCACTGGCTTCAGGACGTAAATCTTTCCGCTCTTAAAATCGCAACACATGTCGACTGCGGCAAATTTCTATTAACACTCACCCAAAACATTATTCCTCCCATATCCGGATTGTAGAGCTACCTGTTCCTAGAACCGAAACTCATATTAGCCCAGACTAGTTTCGATTTGTACTTGCGATATAGGAATCGTTTCATAATTCCATTGTTTCCTACTAACTTATTTTGTCTAAAAGGAACTTACAAAAATCAATACATAAGACGTTAGTATATATAGTAAAGATATTATTATTATGTTGAAGCTATTTGAGCCAGTTCACTTAAGCTCTTTCACTCTTTCTTAACTCGAGGTATTTTTAAACCCCCTCTTTACGCCTTGACTAGATTATTGTTTATCACTTCATCAGACTAAGCAATAATTGACCTCAGATCTGCCTACCTCCCCGAGGAGCCTGTAACCTTTTTGAGATTTGATAACGCGTTGTTGGTAAGTCTGTCAGTTTTCGTAAATAATTTCAGGGCTTTGTCCTGTATGTATTTTTTGATGGGATCAATTTCGATGTCCCTGAGATATATTGTAGTTCTTATATACTAGCTCAACAGAATTTGATCTTAAATTGTCTCTAATATTGCATTTCTCTCATGTTTTACAGTACAATTGAGTTGTGTTTAATAAACTTGGAAACCTATGTATGAAACAGTGATTTTCTCAAGAACACTAAGCACTCGGAAGGATGTACTGTAACAAGAACACCTTTTCCCACCAATAATACCAAAATTCTCCTCGGACAATTATAGAATATAGCAGTGTGCTAAACAGTTACTTGTCACATATATATACTTCAATGTAATATGATATTGATTTACGGGCTATATCCATTAAAAAAATGGATATTAGTAAATTCAGCAATTTTGCTCAATTTGTACTACTACGTTATATGTTAATATATCTTAGTTTTTAATTAGCATAGTTTGAAGTTAGAAGTCTATAACTGAAACTACTGAACGATCCAATATATCAATATATTACCATATAATTTAACCGAAAAAATTGCTCAAAATAGCTTACTTCACTGTCATCTGTATTGAAAAGAGACTGGCCAAGAAATCCAGATCGTACCCTAGTGTATGTTTCAAGTTTAGCTCTTATTATTATACGTTATTTTTAGCTTTATTTAATTGTGTTTCATTAAGATATATACTTTCTTATATCTGAATGAATCCTACTTTTAAATATTATCCATTTATATCGTTAACTTTCTCCTTATTCCTGCCAAATTCTCTTAAATTTTGCACATATCTCAATGTCTAACCCAAGTATTCCTCTTGTCATTCATTAATGCTTTTAAACCTTTCAAACCTGTTCTACAGATTCCCTAGACAAAAATAAATCTTCTAAAATTTTTATGGCACGGCACAGCTATTTTGAGGAACTCTTTGCCCTTCGTTATGTTGTGACACAGCTAGCTTCTCGAGATATCGGGTTTAAGAGTTGTGAAATTTTTACATTAAAAATACTTATTGATTTTAAATAAATTAGTTTTAGTTTACACTACGGTTAATAATATATTGACATTAATTAATGACAATAGTGCACATAATAATGATAATTATGTTCTTTGTAGAAAACTTTCCACTGCTATTGTGACTCGAGGAATTTTACGTAAAGGTTCTATACTAGTAAGTGGATTGGCACACGCTAAAGTACGTGGCTTATTCGATCATAATGGACAACCAATGTCAGAAGCACCACCAGGTACACCAGTTGAAATATTGGGTTGGCGAGAACTACCATTTGCCGGCGAACTAATACTAGAAGTAGAAACTGAAGTAATTAAAAATTTTTTTTTAAATGAAGGAGTAAAACTAAATTTAAGATAAATTTTAATAGAAAAAAGCAAACATGGTATTAAAATGGCGAGAACACGAAGCACAGAAAGATAAAACTGAAAATACGCTTGAAGATATACGTAAGAAAGAGGAAGAGCATTTAGCTAAATATCGTGCAGAGCGTGAAACACGCCGGTTAGCAGGGCGTTTCCGTTATAGATTTGGACCACGTTCTAAAGAATATGCCGAAGAGGATAAAACACCACGTGTAAGTGTTATTGTGAAAGGCGACGTACATGGTTCAGTAGAAGCTATACTGGATGTACTCGAAACATACAACAGCAATGAACAATGCCGTTTAGATTTGGTACATTATGGTGTGGGTAATATAACTGAAGGAGATATTGAATTGGCAAAAACATTCAATGCCATAATCTACGCTTTTTCCGTTGATGTACCAGTGAAAGCTACAAAAAGTGTTTCCATAAGGCCTTGCAATATAATATATAGACTTATAGATGACTTGAAAAAGGAGATAAGTAGTAAGTTGCCAACTAAAGATGTAGAGGAAAAACTTGGTGAAGCGTCCGTTTTGCAACAATTCTTCATCAATGAGGGACGCAAGGAAGTGCCTGTGGCGGGTTGTCGTTGTGTTAAAGGCATTTTGAAGAAAGCACAGAAATTTCGCTTAGTACGTGACGGAGACGTTATTTATGAAGGTATTTTTTATTTTCCTTTTCACTAATTTACTTTTAAATATTTAAATATATTTTTTTGTTTTAGGTACTTTAGAATCTATGCGCCATTTGAAAAATGAAGTTGATTCCATAAAGAAGGATGTTGAATGTGGTTTGCGTTTCAAGGATATAAACATAATACCACAAGCAGGTGATACAATAATTTGTTATGCGACAAACGCAGAACCACAACTAACAGATTGGGATCCAGGATTTTAAATCGCCTTTTATTTACCATTAAAATGTTAATTAAAAATAGTTTTTTTTTGTTTCGTTAATTATGAAAAAGTAAATTTCAAATTATAATTTTATTGTAAATATATTATTCACATCAATTTGAGATACATTTTTGCTATCAGCCACATTGTGGCATAGAAAAACACTATTTCCTGTTGTGTTTATATGTGTAAACACATTTGTATCAGTTTCATTCACAAATTCCTTGTTAAACACTCAAAGCTGATCATCGGCTACAATGTCGATGTAAGTGCCGCCCTTCACACATAGGCAGTCGCTGTTGGCACGTTGAAATGCTGCGTCATATAACCATTTTCTAATCGCATAATTTGTACACACCACATAGGATAAAACTCAACAATTAAGCCGAGAAAACGAGATCATTGTGAGCGGAACTTGCTGCTGATAACGTCTGAAGCTGATGTGACACCAATAAGAAATGTGCTGTGCTAGTTTGTATTTGAAACTATTTTTTTTGGGTATATTATTTTTTTTGTAATGAAATTTAGTGAGAACACTTCCAGTTTTACTTCCGTTCAAGGAAAGCAATCAAATTTCTTTAATAACAAAACCGCGCTTTTTCCAATAACTTTCGATTTACTCAACTAGGTCATGTTTTTATACGTAAAGCTGCTGAACTATTGCTGCACTTCAATGCAACTTTCCGATATCGTCTCGTCTTAGGTCTCCACAGTTTCTAGTAGCCAAGCAGACTCTAGTCAACATTGCATATTATTCTGAAACTTCTCCAATACATACAAACATATTTTTTGCTAATGAAATTGTTGTTTTCTCAGCTCGCTGATAAGGTCTAATTTCCGTTACAGAATTCTGAGTTATAGCTCCCTTGTGTGGTAGTTCAGCTCGATGTGTTTGGACCGCTGACAAGTGTGGAATTCGCAACAAACCCGTTGCTACACACAAATATATTTCGACTCGTGAATTCTTTTGGTGGCTTTTTTGCATGTTTGAAGGGCGTTTTGTGTTATAACGCTTAATGAAATATTTTTTAAAATATTTATAGTTTCATTTTTATAAGTCCGATAAGGTTTCCCCAAACATTTCTAGAAGTACAGATTTTTATGGTTTTCGTTTTTTTTCTTTTTGTTGTGTTTTAACGGAAGTATAATAGTTTCTTTCTTTAATTCAGAGTTTTTGTTAGATTTAATTTCTGCGTTATGATAGCAGTTTTTTAATCCGAATTATACTAAAAATATTAATTTGTTTACAGGAAGGCCAAATATTAATGAAATGAAAAGCATAATAGCATTAAGTATTGCTAGAAATAATACAAACTGAATAAAGCTAATTGTTTAACGTTTAACGTTTAATTAGTTTGTCTTTGGCTCATGGGAAATATGTCTGGACATATCGTGCAATTAAATTTTGTTCCCGTACTAATAGGAAATGACACTTTCTACATGAAGCTCATATTTCGATAGTCTAAGAGACAAATTAATTCCAAATTGATACAATGTCAACCCAATGGCAATATGCACAACCTGCGTGTGAAAAATATTTACATTACTTAAATTTTTTTTAAACTTAATATTAAATTTAAATATTCATAGCGCATATACTTATATAGCCTTATATTATATCTTATTGCTATAGAAATTTCGGTATTTCCAATTTCGATGTATTAATTATCAGATGTCTAATCAACAGATCGAGCTTCAATTCAAGCTAATAAAATCTTTATATATTATTTAGTTTAATTTATATAATTCTCATATCATATTATTATATGTTGACAAATACAACTCGAAATGGCGTTGTATGGTCAATCAAGTTTCAATAAATTTAACTAAATTTTTATTGTTTTTTCATTTCTATTCGAACCCTTCCAAAATTTTTTAAGGTTTATTTTTTTTGCTTAAGCCACTGGTGACTGAGATTTACTTCTTAAGTATTAAAAATAAGTATTAAAACTAGTGCACGCAATTTAAAAATGATTATAAGTTACCTAAGACAGTTCTAGTTTAATAACACTGGACATCTGTATCTTCTGCTCAAAAAGTATACAGATTTTTTTGTTTTCTTACTACTCCTTAAATAATAGACCAACATTTTTTAGTTATGTTGGTACACCCTTTCTTAACATATAGTACAAATTTGAGCGCCATCTGTCAATTAGTTTGTTTACAGCAGCTGTTAATGTGAGACTACGTCAAGTGCATTTAGCGATTTTTACTATGGAAAATTCTTATTGTACGCGATTTTTTGACCTGTTCCCGAAACTCAAATTGGCCCTTCGTGGTAAGCGTTTTGAGTCGATTGAATCTGTAAAATAGAATTCGCTGAAGGAACTAAAAGACATACCTTCACGGGCCTACGAAAAGTGTATGGAAGATTGGGTTAAGCGTTGGCATATGTATATCGCTTCAGAAGGAGCATATTTTGAAGGAGATAAAATAAATTTGGAATAAAATTTAAATTTGTGTGTTTTATTTACAAAATCAGAGTACTATTTTATCACTCATATATCACAAAATACACCTCATGCAACTGGAAAGCATACAAACTTGATGATATCTGAAATTCACGTTTTGTATACTTGTATCTCTCTTACAATGCTAATGAAAAATGTATGAATACTGATAAAAACTAGAAACATAGATAGACAATTACAATTAATTTTACCTGAGCTACTCTTTAGCCACATCAAGGAACACTTTGTGCAAAATCTATGATTTTGAAAGCACTCCTAACTAAAAAATCATTGAACTATAAAAACAGAATAAGATTCATCAACTCATTCAAGGCCTTTTTAAATAGAGTTTTGACCGAATAGAAAATTTTTACAGGGTTTCTAGTAGGACACTGTAAGTTAACACATCATCTGAAGGCCAATATCTGCCACATTTATAAAATGTATGCAGAAATGGAAATGGATGTTGATACAATTATTAACACTTTCACCCTAGACATCTACTGCCTATTCTGAATTCCTTAAAATTGTTCAATTTTTGATGTTTCAAAGACTTCGTTACCTCTGTTAGACCAATGCTGAAACAATTTCTAAAATATTAAAGTCTATTCGTCTATAGTGTTGGAGAGAGAAAGCGATTGCCAAATTCCTCTTTATTGTAGCAACTAGTGCATCATCTACTTGTTTGAATTCGCCACCATTAAAGATTAACCACAATGGCACAGAGCCTCGTTAATACTTCAGTAAGCACAAAAACTACAAGTTTCCTGCAGTCCAAAATGCTTTCCCAATGACCAACACGTAATAGTTAATTTTATCAAATTTCTTACTATTTAGAAAGGAGAAAAACTTTATACTAAAATATGTATATTCTCTGAAGTAGATTCTAGTTGAAAAGATTGGTAAATATTATTCTATAGAATTATAGTTTAGGAGGTATTGAATATGCAATAGTTCTTTGACTTTGTCAAAGGAAAATTCTTCCACAATTAAAATAAAGTGCTTACTTAGAGATGCTACTTTGTGTCTTAATGCAAAAAATGCAATTAAATTTTTCTTTGAAATCCCCATTGTGACTGTTTTCGATTAATTTTATATGAAGTGTAGGGCACCCCAACTAATTCATTTCTGCGTTCAAGTAATTGACATTATATTCCTTTAAAAGGAATAAAACCAAAAGAATTTAAGTAACGCAATAAAAGTCAAACATCAAAGTCAGGCTGATCGTTAAACGAGGATCGGATTGGAGTGGTTCCCATGTTCTGTTACTACGTGCCGCTGTTGTCTTGAGTGCGCACACATGTGCCATGTTTCATTAATGAAAACTGTGAGTTTTAAGGGAAAACAAGCCGCCTCAGTAATTAACGCTAAAAATATTTATAATTTAAACTATTAAATACAGAGTTCGAGACGGGAGTGATGAACATACCATAGTGCGGCACTCTTTTTTGGACTGTGTTGTGCTGAACTGCACAAGAGAACTGAACCATTCCAAAATACAAGTGCGACAAAATATTGCCGACACATGTTTCACTTAATTTGAGTAACATAAACACTAAGGGACTAAGTCATTAAGGGATTCCCTGAAATACGAGATGCATGCTGGTGCTGCAAAAACTGTGCAGGGGATTTGATAATCTGATTATGCACCAGAGGATGTAGATTAATGTTTTATATGTAAAAATAAATATAAAGCAAACATATACAATTTTATTAAACAGGAAGGGGCATAGGTTTTGGAAATAGGATCTTCAAAATACTTGTAAACATCTTAAAAGCAATAATTGCAGTTTTCTATCTTAAGCAAAATAGAAACACTAATAATTGCTTATATATATTCCTAAACTAGATTCTTTGATTCATACAAAAACTTACATAAAAAATAATATTTTTAATTGATCTAATTCTTAGAATATTAGAGTAATAGCGAAAAAAAAATCTATTGTAAAAGATATGTGGATACTTTATTCTAAAGACATTATCTTTTCGTTAAGATGAAGATAAACAGAAGCTGCTGTGAAACAAAGGAACAAATTACTTTTAGCTAAAAAGCATAGCGGAAACCTAAATAATAGATCTTCGAAAAATAATTTCTTTCATTGGCACGTCTCCAGTCTTGTCAAAAGTCAAACCACTACAGTCATTGCGACTTTTAAAGCTCGTTTGTTTATAAATGATAGCCTATTGTGCTACTATTATAGAATTGTATAATGGCATAATGTAATAAGGGCCTACTACGACACTACGGATTAGCCTTATTCATACACAGACCAGAAGTATTCACGGAACAACCGCCGTAGTTAACATACGAACAACGCTGAAAGGCATAATTCCCCCATTCAAGTGAAAATGGAAGTGAATCAACCTGATAAGTCTATAAATTTGACCATTTCTTTAACATTGCATGATGACAGCTTTGGTGGGTTGCTAAGAAAATTGGACCCAAAAAATTTGAATCGTCTCCTAGCCAATGATGTTACTGATACGTAAGGTGAATAACAGTTTGATCTGTGGAGCTACAACCACGATAAAAGCTATTACACGGTAGATCCAGTCTCATAGCATGTCTTCCTAGTATGCAGTGATTTGTAAACATCGATTTACCATAGTGCAGAGTAGGTTACGCTTGCGTTAAACCAGCTGACTGGTTAGGTTCTTGTTCAGTTTGGATTAGGTCGGTCTTCCGACCTGGAATTGCATAAGTAAAATAAAATTTAGAAACGCGACTAACTAACTACTGAAGAAAGCATCAAATATACTTGTCCTAAATCAACTGAAAACATTCATAATAAACTTGAAGCTGAGAAGTTTAGGATTGTGGGTCCGGTATTGGGACATCTATATGGTATATATAAATAAATGAATGGGAAACATTGCTGCTGAAGTACAGGTGAAAAGTTTAGGATTGTGGGTCCGGTATTGTGGGTCCGGACATCTATATATATATAAATGAATTTGAAACATTGCTGCTGAAGTATAGACAATAAACACTTGAAATAGGATGTTTGTTTGTAAATATAAAAATAATGCATTAGATAAACTATACATTTTTTATTGTAAAAATAAAAGTTTTTAGACTTTAGAAATTTTAGAATGACATCAGTGATTGCCACGATTGTCGCTATAAATTTTTTATTTAAAAGTTTTTAATTAAAAAAATTTTGAAAAAATGAAATACAATTTTTTTTATTATAAAAATAAAGCATTATAAAAATTATTATAAAAATGACATTAAAATGCCTATAGAGCGATATCATGAAGTACAGTTAGATAAGTGATGTTTATTCGAAAAATTTTTTGTTAAAGAAATTGAAATTAATATGAATATTAATTAAAATAATACAAAAAAGAATTTTTGTTATTATAGTTCACTACTTTTCGAAACCTCTGTGTTAAAGAAATATTTTATAAGATAAAATATATATTTTTTTCATTTTAAAAATAAAATTTTAAGGCTCTTTTCAATTATAAAAATATTAAATAAAAGATTTTATTTTTATTTGCAAAAATTATACTTTTTAGGCAGAAAAATACTTCTAGAATGAGATCAGCTGAGAGTCATAAACAGAGTTGGAGATAAGGTAATTATTTAAAAAATTTTAAATTAAAAAAATTAAACGAACCATTAATATTTAAATTGATAAATATGAAGTACTAATTTCACTTCTTCAAAATAATATCAAATTGCAGTGAAAGATATAATATATTAAAGGAGCTTCTCATATCGCAATCGCAATCGCAACATCACATCAATGGCACACAGCGATCGTGACGCATCGGATCGCATCGTCTCTACGCTGCGAGAGACAAAAATGTGCAGCGTTTATCTTTCTTCCCGCTTGTGTGCTGTGCTTGCTCGAGGCTGAAGTTTAGTTTGAAACAACGCGGCAATGGTTGGAAGTCGTTGACGGAGTAATACGAAGATCGATCTTGTGCTTCTTCTTGAATTGCATGAGTTTTTCTCTAAAAGGATTTTGAAGTTAAAAGAGTAAAATTAAAATGTCTGATTTGTATGTAATTATAAATACAATTAAAATCAACTTTGAAAATATTTGTAAATTGGAGCAATTCCGATAAATAAAAAACGAAAAGAAACGATAACAGACATAATACATGTAAAAATAAATACAAAAATATATATATACATATATATATAATACATGTTTATTTGTTATTGTAATCAATATAGTGAAATAACGTGTACGTCAACTTTGAAGCTAAACGTTCCAGTGTTGTTCGTGATAAGCACAATATCCGTTCGTTTCTAAATAGACGATTACTTAACTGTAAGGCGGCAAGATCGTGATTTTTGGCTCGTGGATCTCTGCTGCGCAGCCATAAGAAACGGAAGTGCACATTTAGGCGCAGGGGTAGTCGGTATTTCGTATCGTGCTATTCGAGTATTGCTATTGTGTGCCTCTTTGCCACTGTAGCATCGGCAGCCGAAGAAAGCGTTCAAACGATCAAGCGATCGAGCGATCCAGCGATCGGTGCAGTACATTTATCGAGCTTCAATTCACTAACGGTCAGTTGCTTGCTGGCACTCTATCCCAGCGGGTGTGTATTTGTATGTGCGAACGTAAAAGTCCTGTTCTAAGGAACTTTGTGTGCTAATGAAATTGATCCTTTGTGCTTTCAAATGAGATTGTTTTGAGCTTAGTTAATATATTATTGAATGAAATAAAGTGAAATAAATGCGTTGTCGGTAAATAAAAAATTTAAATAAAATAAAAACCAAACAAAAAATTAAAAAAAGAACTGCATTGCAATGTTATTTGTTAAATTGCAAAATATTCAGCAAATACGGAAAAATAATTAATTTACCGATTTTAAGGTTAACAGTATTCCTTTGATAAGCAACGAAACTACTGCATTTAAACATTTCTACTTTTATGTGTGTTCCACAACAATTTTTTTATTTAACATCACAAGGACGAGAAAGGATAAAGCGTGTTGTACCAATTGTACAAATACACAAATAACTTTAAAAAGTAAAGCAGATCAAAATGGATTTATCGAGGCGGTTGCGGTAAGGATACTTAAACAAATTCATTTTTAACATATAAATGCGTTCGTTAAGTGGTTCATCAAGTTGTTGGCAGTGGTGGATGATGGGTGTTGGGTGATGTGTGATGGGTGTTGAGTGTTGAGTACTGGGTACTGGGTATATATTGCTCGCCGGCGTGGTGGGTGTGCAACTCTTCAAACTTTAATTGAAATGTGTGAAATTGAATTTTTTTTCATTCATATCTGTGTGAAGGCAAATTAATGTATCAATTGGAAACTTTAATTTTAATTCGATATGTTTACAAATACTCCACAGATTCGAGGCGTGGATGCAATTATCCTGCCAGAATGAGCATGTTGTACTCGTTTATTTGCGTTGTGAATTGTATTGACTGCAATTATTCGTATTTTACAAAAGATAAAAAATCTCAATCATTTAAGTTTCAAGTAAATACATTTGTTAACTTTTGTTAATAATAGTGTTAGTGCAAAGTAAAAATTTTTATTTTATATTTATGCAAAGATTAAGAAATATAAAAGGCACTAAAAGTCATTAAACGTTATTAGAAAAAATATAATTTTTATATAAAATTTTATATTCATTTTTGAATATTTTAAATAAAAAAATTTAGGAATAACAGACATTGTCCTTTAAAATAACTGCATTTTAAAACTTAAAAATAATTTAATGTTTTTTATTATTTACTTCTGCTTCTGCTTATATATAATAAAAAAGAATTTAATAAAAAATTTAAATATCATTTATGTCTTCATTCCTATGTTAATGAAAAAGAAACAAATACTTTCATCAAAATCAACATATATAATAATTAAAAAAAATAATAAAATGAAGTATTTATGTAAAAAACTCCCAAAATTAAATTGTGATATATTACAAAATTTTAAAAAAAATTAATAAAAAATTAACAAACGTAAAAATAAAAAAAACATTAATAACATAAGTTAATAGTATAAAAAAAATTCAAAAGATAATTCCGACAATGAAATACTAGTTATAAAATAATAAATAATAATAAATGATAACAACAAATGATAATAATAAATGCTAATAATAAATAATAATAATGATAGTAAATAATAATAACAATAAAAAATTCATACGACTTAATAACAATGTAAAGTATTAATAAAAATTAAGAAAAAATAATAATAATAAATTATATATAATAAATGATAATAATAAATAATAATAATGATACTAAATAATAATAACAGTAAAAAATTAATAAAACTAATAACAAAGAAATATACTAAAAAAAATTAAGAAATATCAACAATAAAAAATACTAGCAAATAGTGATAAAAAATGATAATAAATAAAAATAATAAATAATAATAATAAATAATAATAATGATAAATAGTAATAATAAAAAAATAGTAATACTAATAATAATATAATATATATTTTATAGTGTTCTATAAATTAATATATATAATCATAATATATTTATATTGCAATATTTTTTTATATGAATAAAAAAGAATAAATAATATTAAATAATGATAATAAAAATAATAATGATAAAAAAAATAATAACAGTAAAAATAAAACTATAACAATACAAAGTAATAATAATGTAAAAAAAAATTTTTTAATAAAAATTAATAAGTTATAACAACAAATAATAATATTATTTACTTAAAGAAGCAAAAAAAAACAATAAAATAAAAAGGTAAGGGTAATGGTATTAATATATAGATATAATAAATAATAATAAAAAATAATTAATTTAAACAAAAACTAATAAATATAAGCAATATAAACTACTTTAAAAAAACAAATAAAAATAAAATTAAAGTATAAGAATAATGATATTACTATATAAATATATTAAAAAATAATATAAAAATAATAAATTATATAAAAAACTTTTAATACAATAACAAAATTAAAAATTAATTTAATAAAACAAATAATGATATTATTGATATAATGATAAAAATAATGATATTAATATATACAATATAAAGGTAATAAGAAGGATTAACGCTTCTGGTAAATTAGGGTATTTAGATCACAATAAATTATTTTAATTCAATACACTCTAATCGAATAATAATAATAGTTGGAGTTTTTAATTATTAAGTATCAATAAAAAAGTTTAATTATAAAAAAATAAACATAACTAAAAAAACTTTAAATAAATTGTTAAACTAATAACTAAAAACTTTAAAAATAAGGAATAATTCTAAAATTATTAATATAATATATTTTTATATTAATAATTTTTTATATTTAATAACAATAATAATATTGAGTGGAGTTTTTAATTATTAAATATCAATAATAAAGTAAATTATTAAAATAAACGTAACTAAAAAAATATAAAGAAACTGTTAAAATAAAAACTAAAATATTAGAAAAAAAGTAATTATTATAATAAAATAATATATATTTTATAAATATTAATATTTTTTTATATTTAATAACAATATCCGTATCACAGAAACTACTTTTCTATTATTTAATTTTTAAGAGTTAAAAATTTGTAATTAAACTATCTAATAGTATAATGTATAATATTAATATATAAATATATATATAATATATATAAATATGTTTACATTATATAAATATACATAATATAAGTAAAATATAAATGATATTAAAAAATTATAAATATAAAATATAAGTATGAAATATAAATAGAAAATTTAAATATAAAATAAGAAAATAAAAATTATATTAAAATAATATAAAGAAATAATTATAATAAAATAATATGTATTTTATAAATAAATATGAAATATAATGGAAATCAATAATACTCTATTAACTTAAATATAATTTTCATATTTTAAAATTTCATTGAAATTTAATAATAAAAATACTTTCAAGCAATAATATTAGCGTTAAAAAAATGCAAAAATACAAAATATATATATATCAAAAAGTGCTCGAACAGTAATCAATTTTTATGAACAATAAAAATTATGTTAATAAAAATAACAGCAATATTTATGATAATTAAAAACAAAAATTAAAACAAAAAAAATATATGGAAAAATAAAAATATTAATTTAGTTGTGTTTATCGATTATTTTATTAATATGACCTAATAATAATGAAAACAATAATAAGAAACAATATAAAAATAAAAATATTTTTAAAAATATTGCAAACAATTGACAAATTAATATAACAAAATTTCTTGAATATTTTTTTTATATTACAATTTCAAACTAATTATGACTTAATACGTTTATCTATTATTATAATTTCATAATTGCAAATATAATATTATTAGCTACGCTTCACAACTTCTAAAATATTCCAAAGAGGGTGCACCCATCTAATGTTTATCCAGTAGCCATTTGTCGAGTTATACAAGCCACAAAATAATGTTAACTGAGTTTAGTTCCCCTTTTGGAATTTTTTAACACTGTTTTGTATATTTATAATAATTGATCAATTTATCACAAATACCAAACAACTTACCCTACCAAACTTTTCGCCTATGTTGAAGATATTTGAGCCAGTGCACTTGAGCACTTTTACTCTTTATTAACTCGAGGTATCTTCAAAACTCCTCTTTACGCCTTGTTTGGATTAATGTTTATCACTTCATCATCACTAAGTAAATTAAATTATCACTAAGTAAAAATTGACCTTAGATCTGCATACCTCCCCGAGGAGCCTGTAACCATTCTGGGATTCGATAACGCGGCGTTGGTAAGTCTGTCAGTTTTCGCAAATAATTTCTCTATCCTTTATCTTTACTCTATCCTTTATGTATTTTTTTATCGGATCTTCGTATTCAATTCTATTTTATGTGTCAATTCATTACTATCAACAAATCACTAACCATATTAAAACCTTCTAGATATTATTGTACATGTGTCAGTTCATGACTATTACTAATCGACTAATCATTAATCCAAGTAAGGTTTTCTGACTATTATCCCATATATTATTTTACAGTTGTCAGTTCATCACTATCACTATCAGCGAATTATTAACTAAAGTAATTTATATTTATCAACTAATCACTAATTCAAGTAAAGTTTTCTGGCTTTTATCGTATATATACAAATTCATTGCTATCAGTAAGCTCCTAACTCTATAAATTCTTATGTCTTCTAATCTTAGTTAACTCTTCTAAATATTATCCTATATGTTCTAATTTGTTATTATCAGCAAATCACTAATTCAAATAAGTTTTTCTGGCTATTATTTTATATATGTCAATTCTTCAGCAAACCACTAACCCTAGTAAACTCTTCTGAATATTATTCTTTTGCGCTTATTTATCACTATCAGCAAACCTCTAAGGGTTTACTATTAAGAAGACTTCCCCTTAGTAGAGTCTTTTAGGTATTATTATATGTGTTAATTCAGCACTTTTAGCTAATCACTAAAATCTTAGTCAATACTTCTTCTGGCTTTAATTCCTATTATTCCACATCCAATGGCTATTATATGGGCATTAGCCAAATCATCACTTTCAGGAATTTAATAACCCCAGTAATTTATCTTTATCCGTAAAGCATTAATCCCAATAAACTTCTCTGGTTGCTGTCCTAATAGAAGTAGAAGTAGATTATACTTCACAGGATTTTTTTGTGTAGTGGGTCTTTTTTTATTTTGAATGCTATCCTATATATGGTATGCCAATATTTTGCTTGACATTGAGCTGGTCTAGACCATAAATATTATTTTATTGTTAATGACTCTCAAATGTTTACTTTGAAATTGCTTTCATTCATGGCTTATTTAATAAGTATATGTTATATATAATATAAGTTTCTAAAAAAATTTCAATATAGTGAATGTAATTAAAATTGCTAACTCCACTTAAATCTGCGAGTATTTAATTTTATTGTTACTAATTCAAGCTAACATAAAATGCTATTTTCAAACATTAGAAGGAAAAATATTGCATTTTTAATAGCAAGTCAAGTTGTTTGAAATGATTGCTCTAATTTTGAGAAGTTCAGTAATTATAAGATTAATAGAACTGATAGTCACTTAACGTATATATGTAGTTTATTAAAAATAGTATATTAATTAAAATAATTACATGCATAAAAATGAATATAGAATATGATAGAATCATTAAATTATAATTTGCTACTTCCATATGCGAGTTGTGCCAACAAAAATTGACATTTGCACCCTATTTGAAATCATTGCCAGTAATTATGATACTCGTGTAGTGTAATATTTGCAAAGCTCTCGATTAGTGATTCTCGATTGTTTAGGGTGTGGTCATCCAATAACGGTCATAAACGTACTGAAATAAATATTGAATCACTTGCAATAATGTTTAAAAATTGCTTGTACTTGTGTAAAATCCTCAAGAGCTTTTTGGAGATATGTACGAGTGTTCGGGTATTTAAATCAAGGCAATATCCGCCCGCACGCACACCTCATGCTGAGGATCAATACAATAAAATGCTGGAGATCATTAAAATTAACACGCGTTTCACATACATAGAAGTCGCGCAATACTATTGCTCTCTGTTTATACAAATGTATTGCATATTTGTTAGTTCGCACTATGTACTCATATATTCTGATCAAAATGAAATTGATTTTGCCTTCACATTATTTACCTCAACCCAAAAATCAAAGCAATCAAACTGTTTGCTAGTTCGGTTGAATTATAAATATTTATTTTAGCCAAAATTAAACCACAGTACACACTCAATGTTCAATGAGCTTCACATACCAACCAACCAACATGGGAATGCACAGTTGCTTTCGCACTTGGATGAAACACTTAATTCCACAGCCACTTGACTAAGTGAATTGAATCAGTAGATGCGTTTATGCGTCTGTGCGTTTATACGTCTGTGCGTTTATGCGTCTGTGCGTGCCAGAATGGAAACGTGCAAAATTTGAAATGGCAAACAAATTCCCGCGCCTATAGAATCAGTATTTCAGAATTTTTTTTTACCTGTGCGTTTGAGGCCGGCTACGTCACACCGTGGCAGCTTCAAGAGTTCAAAGTTTGCTCATTGACAGCAACGTAACCAATGACGACATTGACATGGCCCACATGCAAATAGAATTCAAAGAAACAATTAATTATGTTATAACTAAACAACGTTTTTCGAATTTATCTAAATTTTCTCGATTCTGTCAGCAAATTATCGCTTCAATTCTTGCCTCTTGACTCAAACGCCACCACAGCAAATTTTGTTATATTTTTTTATTTTTTTTGCTTTTGGGTTTCGTTTGGTCATAAAATTGTACTTTTATGTTTCATGTTGAGGCTTTCCGTGCCACACAAAAAGCACAAAAAGTACAGAAATTGTTCGAAAACGACAAAAGTACGCATACGACAGACACACATTCTATCAATTTCATCTTGAAGTTAGTTTTTTGCAAGTTCTGCACACTGAGTCAGTACTTGAAATATATTTTATCTTCTTCATATGAATTCAAAGTAATATTCATTTGCTGTTGTTTTTTCCTCTCGACATGGCTTTTGGAAGTACTGCCTTGGAAGACGAATGTGGCCAACATATGTTACCGAAAATACGCACGTAGAACACAGGCGAGTTGAAAGCTGATTTCATCTTGCCAAGTTAATTAAATGGACTGAGATACTTCAGCCGGTGTCTACGCATGCGGCAGCCTCTTGGCCGTGTCTTCATTATTTATTTTATTTTGTCTGTTTTCTCAAAAGGAAATAATGTCATAAATCTTGTTAATTAGATGATGTACCTTTCGTTGTTGAGCATGTTTTCTGACTGGGTCAAAGGGTTAAATTTAATGTCTTCATTTCATATAAAAAGTTTTATTTCATGTATTTTTGATTCAACGTAAGACAGACTTGCTGTTATTTTAGAAACTTCTTAGTATTCTTAGTATTTAGAAACTTCTTACTATAACTAAATACATAGTAGAAAGAAGTCTATTAAAAGACAATAAAAAAAATTAAATTAAAAAAAATAGATTTTTAAAAAAGAAACAAAAATTTGATTTAACTGAACTGTAAAGGAACTAAATTAACTCCAATAACAGAACCTCCTATGTCTTTTTTATTAATGGATTTTATTTACTTTTTCCTTATTTGTTGGCGAACATAATGTTTAGTAATTGCAAAGTAAAGCATACTATATAATGTTATATATTATTAATATTATTATATATTTTTATATAATGTATAATATAATATCATCACTTGATGTATAATAACATCAAGTATATATACCTATAGTATAGATATGATGCGGAAGTTTGGATGCATACCATTAGCAAATAAACAAAATGGCAAGAAGCCAAGAAGAAACAGAAACCTTTGCGAAGTAATACGAAAGTCGTCCCAATAAGGTCTCACTAATAAAGAGGTATGGTATTTTAGTCGGGAAGAGTCTGGCACAACTGCATCATGTTGATGGTACTGACGGTCATCATGACTGATGGATCTCACATGCCTAACCGCACAAAAAAATCGTGTTGATAAACTATCGGTATATATGTAAATTGTCAGAATGGATGGAGAGCTGTAGCAACATATGACTAATTATGACAAGGAAGGAATCTAAGAAAATGAGCATTGTTTACAGTACTTGTATAGCGATCGGACTAAACAATGACTTCTCATAATCCCCAAGTAGAGCACGCCTGTAAAACACTACCTTTAGCTGTTCCATTTGAAAACCTGGCTAATGCAACTATAGAATGTAACTACAAAATTTAAGCTGATTGAACTTTATATGATATAACGTCGTTTTTGCAGTTTTAGTCTGTGTGGAGCAATATGGATATAACATATTTATAGTTAATTTCATTCTTCCTTTTCAATTTTCTGTACATATTTCTCTCTCTCCATCTTAAAGTACTTGTTCCGCAGCATTTCATTAACCGATAATTTTTTCGACACGATTAATAATTTTCTCTAAAATTAATTCACATAAAATTGTGAAATTATGTTTTTTAAATTTTGTATATAATTTATAATCACTATAATTAAGCCATATGTTAAACAAATATTGTTTAAGATTTTTGTTTAAAAATTTTTAAATTCATTCAAATAATAAAGATTAGTAAATATTTAGTTAATTTAGCATTTATGGATTGCTATAAATTTTGTCATCTATGGAATATAATATAGATTAATATATGCTTTGTTAGCACATATAGTATATGTTATAAATAGAAACTTACTTTATCCGAGTAAGATTAAAATTATATTCAATTGATACTGGATGGGTTTTAGACCAGAATATTTAAAAATATATAAGGTTTTGTTATCAATAAAAAGTTTTAAGAGACACGAGTACATTTAATATAATTTATATAATTCTTTTTGTTTTAAATAAAAATAAATCATTTAATTATTAAAAATTTAAATTATAAAATTTAATATAGCATATAATAGGAACTATTATAAATTGATGAAATTTTATAAATATATATAAATAGTATATGGTATACATATATGCCAAAATCTCTGGCAGACGATTGTATTAGTTATCGCTATAAGTTCTAAGCTTATAGTAAATATGACTATATTAGTCACTTCCAAAGTTCTAATCTTATAGTTATTTTCTCGTAAATATAAAATTGCAATATGAATGATAAATAATAAACATCTGACGACTATATCTTTTATCGCCATAAGTTCCAAGCTTATAGTAAATTTGAAATTGTGAATTCAACATATATAAATATCTGAATTAAAAACTAACTTACTAATTAATTATGTGTTTTCATTGAATTTAATTGCAAATTTTTATACAAATCACAATATTTTATAAGTCTGCTTTTTTATATAAATCTTAATTATTTATATTATAAATAAATGTATTCTTTACTTGAAATTTTTGGCGAACTTTTTGATATCGAAACAGTTTTTTAGTTTCTATACATACATATATACCCATATATATATAATTATCGGCAGACGGCTAAACTGCAATAGCTGTAAGCTTTATATATATAATATAAGTGTTATTAATTTCTATGTAATACAACATATTTAAAATGAAGTAAAAATAAAGCTAATAATACTACTACTAAGTATATATATAATTTATATAGTTATTTCATAAATAGAAATTGCCAAAGCTTTGATGTTTTTTGACTTTTTTATTAGAGTAGGATGTTGTTAGAAAAAATATACATATAGGAAATAACTATATAAATAAATATTCGTATATATGTTCAATTTAGGAATACTATTTTCCTTTTAAAAAAATTTGCAAAAAACTTTTAAGTAACGAATATATTACTAACAAATTGTGAACTGAATAAATAATTAATTAATTATGACTATAAATATATTAATATTAGACTATTAGCGTGAGTGCACTTTGTCATATAAAATTGATATGAAAATTAATTCTTATGTTTGTGAAAACGAGTTTTAAGCTATAAATTTTTTATATCCCCAACTTATCCTTTCTTATTAGAGTAGAGCATGTTTTTTGACATTGTGATGATCTATAATCAATTATATGCACATTATAATACACAAAAGATGTAATGCTGTGCGTTATATTCACATGACCAAACATTAAGGGAAGAGACCAACATAAGACAGTCTAAGAAACCGCAGAGCTGATCTTGTAAGACACACGGCTCACTGGTTCACTGGCTTAAAAACAAGATATGTGGTGCTGTGGTTAAGCAGACCTGCATTTTTATATCTGAAGTATTTTCATATTCTTGACTGAAGTTATGTAGCATTAAGTGCTACAGTACAGTATGTATATCACTATTACGCATATACAAGCAACCATACATACGATAAGAAGTATAAAAGTGTAGCAAATACAAGATTTTACGTTGTAATAAAACAATTAAAACAGTAGCAAAATCATATCTTGGCTAACTTTTATTTTGTATCTGGCGAGTGAAAAGTTGTAAGTTCATGAGTAAGTTTTGCATACTTCACTTAGTCGACTTGCTGGAGAATTTTACTACTACGGCAAAATAGAGAATTCTAAGTGCTCATAAAAAAAACAAGTATGAGAAATTAAAAATATGAAAATATGTAAATTGTTTTAAATTATAATATCATAATAAAAATAATGAAATGAATGAAATGAATGATAGCTGGCTGCTCTGTTCTTTGAACTCTAAATTCATGATAAATGCTCGTATTTTATGTAGCAGATAAATTTCGAATATCTCAATTGAATTGAGTGTGAGAAGTGTTTATGAAGATAACTTTTATATAAACAAATCTAATTTATGTACGCTAGCATATGTATTGACCCATGGTTTCTTGAAAGTTTGTCTGTGCGTGCGAGTGTGTGGTGTGAATGATTAAAAAAATTTTCAAGTTAACTAAGAATTTTCGGTAGAAAGAAATATTGCATAATATTCAGTAAAATCTAAATAAACATTATTTTCCAATAAATTTGGGAATTTTTTTCTTAGCTTAAATATAACAAATGGTGAAATATACTTTAAAAATGTACGAAATCTCTGCAGGCAATGCGGAAATTGCTAATACAAAATTTTTAAATTTTTATCTTAACATTATTTTCATTTTATTTATATATAGAAATTCATTCTTTAATTATAAAAAAAAAAAATAAAATTATAAATTTGCTAATTCATCCCAAAAACAAAAAAAAAAAATAATAGTGTAATTATTTTTAAATTTATCTCTGAGTCACAAATGGACAATAAAAAAAATATATTTTAAAATTTTATTTTATCTGATCTGTTAATTACTTGAGAAGCTAATCTTCAAGTATAAATTGAATTAGTTAGTGAGTTAGTTGTCTTCAGATTTAGTAGACGTTAATTACTGCATGGATTGATTTATCATATTCTAAGGAGTGTAAGTAGTTAATATTCCTTAAAAACAACATTCTATGAGAAGCAGATATCTAAATGAGAGAGTTGATATTTAATTGGGATTGAGCTATAAATTTGAAAGTTCTTAATTAGAGACAATGAATTGCTATATAACTAATCACTATGAAAGTCATATTATAATAAATAAAAACAACTATGTTTTCCTATATAATTCTGAAAGTGTTCCCAAAACAGATATTGGGTTTAAGTAAACACTTAAACTGGATGAGGTAATTAAATTCTAACTCTTCCAAATACTACAGGTAATTTTTTTACCTTTTTATCGATCTTATTGTGCCAAAAAGAAATACATGCTCGGAATTATTTTGAACTTAATAAAAAATTAATCATTTTCGGTTTGTCCGCCAAAATCCCAAAAAAACCCAGAAATTCACTATATGCTGCTATAAAGTAGATCTATGCTTAATGCTTAAAATTAATTTAAATTTTAAATATTGATTTGCCAAACCTCCGTATAGCAGGACAGTACAGTACTAACAACTTACAGATAAAAAAAAGTAGATGATTCAGATGACCTTGTTCCTGAATTTCATCTTTTATAATTTCATGGGTTTAATCAGAAGTATAGTGTATATTACTGACTTTTTGAAATCTATTGCCATACAGAACATGTTCACACACTTTTGATGTAAATATTTTAGCAACATTTTAATACATATCTTGGGATACATCAGTTAATACATATCTTTGGGTCTTTCTTGCATAATATGCTACAAGTTAATTCATTAATAAATGTATATATATATAAAAGTAAAATAAATAGTAAAGTACAATATTTATATTTTATTAGTAAAATAATAGTAAAATAATATTTATATAAATATAAAAGTATGTAGTATTGAACCTTATTTAACTAGATATCACTTTAAATAAGCAGACTGACTTCCAACTGTTTTAGAGCCTAATCACTGAACTTAAGACGTTACCGACTACAACTAGAGAGATAGAAGTAATTCTCTACATTTAACATAACTAGATAAATTTTATTGTTTAAGTTGTTTAAGTTTCCAATCACTTAACTTCAGACGTTCTCGACTATTATAAAGACGAAAGTAAGCCTCGACATTTAACAAAATATGGTGCAAACAATGTTTATCGACTTCCAACTTATTAAACAGTGGTCAAGCTTTGAACTCGAGACTTTAAGGATGATCCTTAAACATCTTTAATCTAATTTTAATTTAAAGATCTTTTAATCAAGCATCTTTCATGATCGTTTCTTTGATTTAAATTTCTACAACAATTATATTTTGATAAATTCATGCTCAAAACTTTACATGCCTAAAGTTTTTGACGGATTTCCATTGAACTCGACTATAAATAGATATATTAGGTTTTTTGTAGTATAAATATTTTGAATTTTGAGCAATCTGTCTAGGAATAAGAATATATCTGTTGGCTTTGAGTACAAAAAAGTACTTGAACTTCTCTTGCAAGTTTATCTAAAATTTATTCGGTGTTAGTATTAGTAAATAAATAAATAGTATTAGTAAATACTGTTAGTATAAGGTTATAGATAGTCACTACTTTACTTGTTTGAGCTTATACTTTATTTTTAAAGAAACTTAATTTTGAAAGTTGAAGTTCTGTACAATTAATATAGACTAAAATATATTTGTTGAAATTAAAAAAAATTACAGAGCGACTAAGTTTCGAATAATGAAAATTTAAACATGTTCATTGATATTTAAAAAACTTTATGAAATTCCAAGTCCTATATTCAAGTCGTCATCCAATTATATATCTCACCTAACTCATATTGTTTGAAAATTCAAAAAACTAAAACTTAAAAATTAATTTAGATTTCAATTTGAAATTGCATTTAAATGGTTTTGTTAATGATGTAGATAATTAATGTCTACTTCGACAACTGAACGGAACCGCACATTTAAATAAAAATGCACAAGCTTCAACCAATTTCTACAGAAACATATTCTCGGTCCTTTCAACTGGCGTTATTTTGCCGCTTGCATTTGTCAGATGTGCCTGCAGCTCAAAGATAAATTCGCTCACAACCGACCAAC
The DNA here is from genome assembly GCF_002237135.1 of Teleopsis dalmanni. Taxonomy (NCBI): domain Eukaryota; kingdom Metazoa; phylum Arthropoda; class Insecta; order Diptera; family Diopsidae; genus Teleopsis; species Teleopsis dalmanni. The sequence continues at coordinate 170,781,689 of NC_051847.1, forward strand.
AACAACATTTGTTAATGACTTTTATTCTGATTCGGTGGGGCGATGCACTTCAGTGGGAACTTGTCACATATGCTGCCATTGCTGCGTGTAAATACATAATTTGCATTTTTAATTTAATTTTAACTCATTTTGTTGAATGTGATAAGTTGCACATGTTGAATTAAGTTCAGCTGTGCAACAGTAGCTGAACACACACAATCAAAAGTATGTGGCTTCAAAACTATCTACGAAAATCACTTTGAAATCATTTCCATGTCGATTTAACTGTTCACTCAGCTATTGGCCTTCCAAATGTATCTCAGTTTATTGCTGTTTTAATTACCTGGAAGCTGAAATTCGTGTTGTTTGCTGCTAGATACGAAATATTAGGAGCTACCGGTGTCTTACTTAGTATTCCTGTTAGCTGCTTGTAGAATGCCTTATCTAATATATTGAAATTGATTAAATCCCTTAGTATGCAGCTTTTCGAATTTGTATATATTCATCTTGTGTTTCACATTAGATACGAAATATTTAAATGCTTGCGTTTTAAGTGTTTGTTGCTATTTTACTATAGCACATTAGCTGAGCTCATAGAGACCGTATTGTTGTTCACATAATTAACTTTGTATTGATGTTCAATGGGATTTATTAGTTGCAACCTAAGCGAACATTTGAGAGGAATATGTAATAAAAACGGGAACTTGTATTTAAGAAACCACTTAAAGTGATAAGGTCATTGAACGAAGAAACATACCAAATGTGTGATTCGTATGGCATCCAAGGATCTGAAACTCGCTTTGTGTTTTTGTATTTGTTTATAATTTTGGGCATCAATAGAAAAAGTTCTTTTACCAAAAGTGCTCGACTTGTCACATTTTTTGCTTCTTTAGTTTGGTTACGTGTGTACTCGTATGCCTCTTATGTGTTCGCCACTGTGCCTCTTCATGGAGAGGTTATTATAGAATTTTAATAAGTCGGACGAGCACAAGTCACTTCAGTCTCCAGGAAATTGATCAACGAACTTCGAATTTTGTGAAATGTGTATGGCAAGTGTTGGAAGCATAAAGATATTTTGATCATTGTTTGAGTCCAAGTTGGCCCATTCATTTATGCCGCATGTGTTGTACTGTGAGGCAAGCAATTTATTTTGTTTTTGTATTTGGTTTTATTAACTAAGCTAAGCTTGGTCGTACGTGTATCAAATTTTAATGAATGCAGTGCTTGCAAAGACATAAGCGCTCCATTCGAAACATGAATGGAAAGAAACGTTTCTTACGGATGCTTCTACTTCGTCCTGAACAATGAAACCTTTTTGCGTCAAACCGCAAATTGTTTGTCTGTCTGTCTGTCGGTCTGTCGGTCTGTTTCTCTGTCTTTTTGGTTAGCGTCTTAAGTATGTCTGTATTTATGTAGGCTACTAAACTAAGGTTTGCATACTCAATACTCACATCCGAACGCTTAGAGCCCCGTGTACGTACATGCCTTTTTGATGAGGTTTTTAACCTCACGTGCGTGCTTTCAAAGGCAGATGCGCTATATTCTAAGCTACGCTATTTAAGACTAAGCTTAGAGATCAAATTTCTGGTAGTTAAAACATTTTTATTTTTTCTGCAGCATTCCACAAAAGTGTTAAGCAATAATTGTAGACAAAAATATTGATTTAATGTGAAGTATTATCGTTGAAAATAAAAGAATCTAGATATAAGGAAAATTAAGGAAGACATCACATAATTGTTAGTAATAAAATCGTGACAATACAAAAGTGAAATATTATCGATAAATTAAAAGAATCTAATCTAATGTTAATTTTTTCTTGCCGAGAGTGATGCGTTTTTATGACGAAAAGAAGTTATTTAAAAGTTAGACGGATTCGAATAGCAAAAAAAAGACAAAAATAAAAATTAAGTTAACTTATTAAAATTTGGCTGACCATACCACGATGTTTTGAGTATTGCCAAGTACTCATCATCAGTGGTCTAAGGAAATTAGAAAATTTTGTAAATATTATATCAATTTATTATCATGATTGGCTGTTATCAACAGCTTTACTGACGCAGTGCCTGTTTCGAGTATTGCCAAGTATTCATCATCAGTGATCTTAGGAAATAATCGAATTATTAATTAGTTTATAGTCCGCATATAATTTGTTTGGACTGCAAGTGCTAGACTTAGCACTCGTACCTGTCAAATTAATCTTAATTAATTTATTTTGTCTTAATTAATTAATTAATTTTGAGATTCATTATTATTAAAATAATTATTATTATTTTTGAGCATGGACACTCTGCTCTTTGAGCTTTTTATAAATAATTTTTTGATTCGATAATATAAGTAAACTGATTAATATTCAATTTATTTTAGATTTTATTAATAACATTAGAAACAAAATTCATAAAAATAATCAGTAATAAATAAAATTATGCTCCAACTATTACTACTAAGTAATAAAATTAGTAATTTGTATTAAATTTTCACTATGAAAATAATAACAATATTATGATTAAACAATTCTTCATTTAAAAAGGTACTGGTTTAAAAAGGTACTGGCTTTATTTTAATATTTTTTATTATTTTATTTTAATATTTTAATGTTTTATTTTAATATTTTTAAGTACGCATAAAACTATCTTATTGTGTCAATATTATTGAAAATGGTAAGTTTTTTTTCTACAATCTTCAGTTTATTAATCTAACTATTGAGAGGAGTGATATGAATCTGAAAATTTCCTTCAATATTTAAAATTTTTAAAAATTGAATATTTAATCAGTTGTTAAAATACTCACAAACTTTTAAATGGAAAAACTTTGTTGAGTTTTAACAAAAAAAGTCCCTCACAAATTAATAATAATAAAGCATAAACTCATTCAATATAAACAAAAAACTTTAGATATTGTATTTACATGTATGTCGAAATACTTACTATACTCATTATTTTTATTTATATTCATATTAAGTCACAATCTTTAAAATATTTCCGTGTTTATATATATTTTCAAACTTTGAATGATAAACTAAAATGCATTTAAGTTTACAGTAGAAACTTGTCATTAAATTTGATCTCTGTATGAGTAGTGACATAGATTCGAAATCGATCAAAGTTCATAATTTATTCAAAAATTATAATTTATTATGAAGATATATTAATATTCAAAATATTAATATATTACTATAGTAATATTATGAATAAGTCATATACATTTTAAATTTTTTTTATTACAATAAACAATTGTGTCGATCCAATAATTTTGGAGAATTGAAGATATTTATATTACAAATATTAATATAAATATTATATATTAATATGTATTTATTAAAATTTTAATATATTTATATATCCATAGTATAGTGGATCAATACATAGATATTAATACTCATAATATTAATTCTAATATTAATACAAAATGATTGGATCGACATAGTGGTTCATTGTAATATGATAAATTTAAAATGTATGTGTCTTAATCCTTATTTCCAGTGCGGGTTAAGATTTGACAATTCACAACTATATACTTGTTATTGAGAGTTGCGTTTAGTCACTATTTTGATATGTCCTTAGATTCCGATAATATATCTAATCTTGATCACAAGGATGATACAAATTAATTAACCAATGTTAATCACTTTTCCTTTTTCCATGGTTTTCTTAAGTGATATGTCTCTAGCTTTAGAATTAATAAGATAATAAACTTGACACTAAAGTATCTAAAACATTTGTTTCAAGTCAATAAAATTTTGTGATCCTGAGCTCTCGATAGTTACAAAATAAAAAGTAAATCACGACTGTTAAATAATAGGTGTCTTTATAACGATGATGAAATAATGTGATATCTTCACATACCTTCCTTTAAAATATTAGCTAGCAATATATAGTCACGTTTAAAGTGTGATTATGACAGTTATAACATGGCAACGTAAATAAATAAATTTAATAAATAAATAAATAAATAAATAAATAAATAAATAAATAATGTGGACTACGAACCCCTTATTACTGCCTTAAATTATATATATTTTTTCAACAAGTTTGTTCAGAAATAGACGAGGGTACATGAATAAATTTTTATAAAAATCATGTACAAATTTTTTGTTTAATTAACATAATTAACAGAAAATCTCAAAGAAGTTTACTTGAAAAACTATAATTAGCAACTTAACAATAAAATAAGAAAAATTATTATATTTGATATATAATAAATTTAATACTATGTTTACACTACAAATTATTAAACCTATTCAGCAAAATTTAAACCTGGATTTTGTAAAGATTAAGTATCATCATCAGTTTTGATGAAAGTTACTATTTTATTTAATAGGAACTAGTGTATTTGGTAGAGAGGTTTCGAAAAGTAGTGAACTATAACAACATTTTTTTTATATTATTTTAATTAATTGAATTTTTGGCTGACCATACAGATATTTGAAGTATTGTCAAATATCCACCATCAGTGGTTTAGATTATGTATGAAAAATGACATAAATTACTATATATTTGTAGATTTAAGTACAACAATCTAAAGTTAGCATAATATTAGTACATTTTGAAATGTTTAGTAATTGTTTTACCGACATAATTATGATATTAATTCAGATATGATTTATCTTATATTTTTTTCGATAGTTCGAAAAACCCTAAGTAACCTTAAGTAAAGTGGGTGTTCAATAGTCTCTATATGTAGATCACTTTAATAAATTGAATTAAGTAATAACGGACCCAACCTCGTAATAAATTAAGCAAAAAAAAAGCAAATTAATTTGTCTTCTCAACTAACAGTTAAATTGTAGGTCTTAACGGCCTCTAACTGTTTTATGGTAGAGAGACTGCAACTGTTGCAGTTGCGTTGAATGCAATTTGTGCAATTTTAAAAGAATTTTGATAAAATAATTTCTTATTGTGTGCTGCCATAAATCAAAGTCCAACAATGGTTCAGTATTATTTATCCGACTTACTTTCATTACGCCACCAGACAATAACATAGTCCAGAGCATACCTTCGAATTGACTTTGAATTGCGATGGCACGTGGTATGTATAATCTTCTATTAAACTTAAGATTGAATTAAAAATAATAAAAAATGCAATAACTTCTATTGAATGATGTTGAAGTTGTGGATAAAGGCTATTTAAGTTACGAGGGAATACTTTTGTATTTGTTATTTTCTTCACATTGGACTACGAGGGAATACTTTTGTATTTGTTATTTTCTTCACATTGGACTACGAATAACTGGAATAATGGCAACTAACGAGTCTGTGGCATAAAATTCCTAAAAACGTTTAAATTCCATTTAGTAATAAGTTTTTAAGGGCAATAAAAATTTCTCCTAAAGATGCACGTCCTTGGAAAGAATCAGATCGCAACATTGTGCGAGCATATTTTGTATTTCATATTATACTTGCTACCACCTATCGACGGATCTTTATCTTTAAACCGCTAAGGAACATTAAATTACGAATATAAAAATAATTATTTTATGTTATTTTGTGGGTAATTTATTTGCAGGCACTGCGTTTTCAATTCTATTTAAGTATTTCCTAATAATGTTTTTTTTCTGTCTTTTTTTTTTGTTTTGTTATCTTAATTCAATTGAGTTGTTACTTTCAGTTAACATGAAATATCGCAATTTGTTGCAGTAGTCAAATAATATCTTTCACTTGTTGAGGAGCAATCATACAATTTGTTGCTATTTTGTTTATATTGTAGACGTACTGAGGTTGCTGACGAGATACTTTACGGTCAGTACAAGGCATCCGCACTGCTGCAACCTACGCAAAAGCAACATATCTTGACTTATGCGTGAAATTTATTTTATTACGTACACCTGAAATATTTTTAAAAAATCTCAGTATATAAAAAATGGTTTATTTTTTTTTTGTTTTTGTTTGTAATTAATTATATTAAAAAATTAGATAATTTTAGTTTGGCGAAAAAATTTTGGAAAATAAATTTGCATGCATTGTTGTTAACTTTGTTTATTTAGAAAAATTGTTATTGTTATTAGTTTTCTTTTTTTGCAAGCTTAGATAAACAATCTGCTGATGTATTGAGCTAAACATTGAGAAATTGACTTGCAAATAATGTGCAGAAATTAGGCCAACTGGCAGTTTGCGTTGCTAAGTCCATTATACCTATAACTGCAAATATTTGCTGCTTGGTGAAGTGTCAGAAGCTTAGGCAACCGTATGGGAAAGAATGGCAACAGTTTGGATGCGACTATTAATTAACATATCTTCGCGTTCACTGCAAATTACTTAGAAGAAAATGCGAAACTCTTACCCAAATGGCAACTCTCAAGTAGGGCAGTCGTTTATGTACACGAAAAATATTTAAATATTTAAACTTTTTTAAATATGCATCTCTAAAAATGCATCTTTAAGAATGCATCACTAAAAATGCATCACTAAAAATACATCACTAAAAATGCATTTTGTATTGTAAACACTAATTTTACAAACAGTTAATTTTGCAATAAAATCATTTAATATCGTGTATCTGTGAAAAACTTTGTGAATAATAAATTGTTGTTTCTTGAGCTTTTAATGTATAAATTATTATAAAAGAGATTTATTAAAATTGTGATTAATTTAACAAGACTTCGAAGATAATTTATTATTGCTGCTAACTGCATTTAATTTTTTTGACATATATTTAAAAACAATTTGTTTAGTTTTGCATCTATTAGAATTTGAAATAACATATTGTTTACTCTATTACTAATAGAAAAGCCAAATTAATGTGATAATTTGTTCTATGTCAATGAAATTAGTTCATTATTATTACATTACATTACGTTATTTAGCAGGCTAATTATTTATTTATTTATTTTATTTATTTATTTATTTTTATATTTATTTATTTTATTTATTGACCAATTAGCCGAATTAGTTATTGAGCAATTAACAAAGTTATCATCATGGTCGATGTATCGATGTATCCTGTTTATTATAGCGTTGATTTATGGTATAGCCAAGAGGATATCAGGGGACAGATTTTCCCTAACAATGTAGTCCTCAGATAATACATTGCAAAACATTGCAAAAAAAATATTTGATAGACTATCATGTCTCAGCCACTGACGGTGATATTATTCTCACCATTGGTTAGTCTGCAATTTGTGCTCCATTTTTCTAATAATATCATATTGAAATCTATAACTGATAGAAATATTATTATTAAAAAATAAAAATGTTTATATATATGGAATTAATGTAATAATCACTATATCGATTTTAACGTATGCTATTTAAAGTAATAAAACTAAAATAATAAATAAATATTATATAATATAATAAATTCTATATTTCGACTCTCTTTGAGAGTCATCATCAGGAGTATGGTCTAATAAAAAATAATAAAAGTTACTAATATCACATTCCATTATAGTTGTCCAGTTGTCTATTGTCCATATTGTCCATAGTGTAATATGGACAATAGACAACTGTACAACACTAATGGAATGTAATATTAATAACTTTTATTATTTTTTATTAGACCATACTCCTGATGATGACTCTCAACGGGAGTCGAAATATATAATTTTTTAATAAAACAGCAATAAAGAATTTTTAGCTAATAAATAAACAATTAAATCATTATAGAATACAGGTCGCTAAACAAATTAAAAGTTTTATAATAAATATTAAATAATAAATAATTTATTATTGAAAAACTAAGTAATATTCTTTATGATCTATATATTTCTGTTCATTCTCCAATATTTTATCAATGGATTCCTTCCAATCTGCTTGAGAGATCACAGAAGCTATTATTGTAGTTTTGGGACACAACAATGACTTCTGTAGCTAAAGATAATCTATGTTCATGCCGTTAGTCTCAGAAGCATAAGAATAAGAAGCAGTCAATGGATACTAAGTTAGAATTGTGCGATATATGTATGTCATATTAATTTAATGCTATGAATGCTCAAAACATAATTTTTTTGAGCTGCTGCGTAGGAAGTGTCAATATCGTGAACTATCCATTTTTGGTTGTAAGTTTGTTTTTGTCATATCTCTGAATATTTATGACAAACCCATGGTGATGCATAATATATAACTAATTAACCATTCTATGTTGCTTTAATCACATTGTTCTATTGTTCTGGTTTTTCGAAGAAATTATCGATAATTCGTTTCAACCGTGAATTATTTCGTTCGAATTAGTATTCTAAAATATTCAAAAAGACGACTGGTATGTGATTTTAAACTCTGATCCATAATTCGTGGACCAGTATTTATAAAGTGTATTAACATTATACATGTCTTTGAAAATGTATTAAGAAATTTATTTTGGGTGACTGCTTCAAAAGTCAGATAAAATCACAAATAATAAATAAATAAATTAAGTAAATAAATAAATTAATCAGATACAACAAATCTGATTTATTTAGATAAACTGTGCTTTTAAGTTCGGTAATATTTTCAATCAAACCTTATTTAAATTTTTCAATTATGTATTAAAAAAATGGTACTGTTTACTGTTCACAAATGTCTAATATTATTCTATTACAACTATAACTGACTTTAGTTCAAAATTAACCTGATATAAATAGAACTAAAGTTGTTATTTGTATTTTTAAACTTTATTTAAAAAGAGTAAAAATATATCGTTTAATCTATATCTAAGAACTTGTAATAAATTTTTACCCATCTTTCCTTTCTGATTTGTACTTGATCCAAATATAGATAAAGTCCTTTAATTAAAAGTGTTCATAGGAACAATATTTCATTTCAAAATGTGGAATTACTAAAAAAATAATAAAAAAAATTAATTTGAAAAATTTTTTCAATTTTTTTTTCATTTTATAATGAATGAAGTTTATGTTTAATTGCTGCACATTAAAATGAACATAAATGTTATAATAAAAATTAAAAAAAAATTATAAAGAAGAATAAATTTTATTTCACCACTGAAATGCCAATACTAAAGCCTGAAGCGTTGTACTCATAGGTAAAGAAGTGCTCCGCAAGTACAACACTTTCCCTTCAACATATTAAACGATGATGGCTGTCATAATCAGCACCATTAGAAGAAGACATCAACCAACCGCTGAGCATATATCAACAGGAACGTGCACACAAACCCATGGAAAGATTCTGTTGAATCTGTTTCACGTTGAACGTCAGTGGGTTCAGTAGAATCTGACGAGTCGTTGCATAAAGTCAGTATTATGCGATTTTAACTTGGCTAAGAGAATAAACGCATTTCCAGCTTGCAATTATGAATGAATTTCCTCATTAGATATCTCTTCCTTTTGGCTTTTATGATGAAATAAATGTGCACGCGACAAAGTTTAGCGCTAACCACGACAGCAGTTAGCAGTTAGCAGTCAGGAGGCAGAAGGTAGAAGGCAGAAGATAGCAGGCAGCAGGTATAAAGGCTGGATTTATTCAAATGCTGATGCAGTGCATCGCTAACAATTAGTTTTAAAACGATGACGGAAGTAAATGTTTGCATTGTTGAAATTTTAATTGCATTTACATAATTGTGCATATATGTTCATTTATAAACGTACTCCACATAGATATTACTCACATCTGATGTGCAGATACAAGCAGATACTCATTGCGTACAGTAATAGGCATTTGCACCTACGAGTAGATAAAATAATACGCAAACGTGCTGCGTATTTTAAAAATATCCTGTGCAATGCACATTTAAACTTATCAATTTCAAAATTAATTAAACTTAATTGTGTTATAAAAATAAATATTTTTTATTTATTTGTATTATTTCTCTTTGTTAATCCTATAAAAAGAATATTTATTTTTTTACCACTTAACTGGTTAATGTCCGTTTTTATTATAGAAGTATGTGCGAGTTGGCTTCTATTAGGGGATCTGTTGCATTTAACTATTGTCGGTAGTTAAAAAAAATAAAACTATTATTTAAGTTAAATTATATACGACTTTTATTTATTACTTCAACTGTTTATATATTTCCATATCCTGTCAATAAATATAATTTTTTTCTTTACTCGTATAAGGTAACTCATTTAAAGCAGTATAAACCCTACAGATTATATAAGAAATTTTATCTGAGACACTTTTTTTATCTGAGGTAAATTTTAGAAAATATAGTAGTAATTCATATTATAAAAGATTTCTGTATGTAACGCAATTAATCAATACTTCAAAAGGAAAATAAAAAAATTTTTTCTTCCTCAGACTTAGAACTTTTGACACATTCTTGCTTTTCGATGAATATAAATCAATTAACATTTTAAATAAATTACCATAGCAGTACTCATCTTATAATTAATTGGGCAGATACACTCATCAGTCAATTTTGATTTCGAGGTAATGGTCTTAGCATATACCTATAACATATTTTTAACAAGCACTTAATGAAGTGATATATAGAGTGGTAATATATATTTAGAATTTTTAGATATAAAATTATTCATTGTAATTTTCAAATATTAAAATTAGACGATTTTAATTAAGTTAAAAATAAGTTAAAATTATATATAAGTAACTAATAGCAACAAAAATATTACATAGTCTCAATTCTAATGTAAATATCAATCCATATCAGCGATAGTCAATTATTGGTACATGGGCCACTAGAGCCACGATTGAAAATTTCTGTGCCATCTCATTGTGTTTACATATAGTATAACCTCATTAGTATAATTAGTATACTATAGTATATTAGTATGTAGGGTACGTGAGGTTAAAAAGATATGATTATGCAAGTGTCACAAGGGATTCCAGTATAAAAATCCTGTATTATTATTTTTTTTTTGTTATTTGAAACAATGGATTAAAATTAACTCTTGAGAAAGTCAAATATTCAAAAAGAAAAGATATAGTATTTGGAAAAGTTCTTCATATTCTTCATATTATAAAGCTATTTTTTTTTGAGTTTGATTCTTAAAATGAAATAAATCAAATTGAAATATATCTTTACATAATAGGAATATGTTTTTTTTAAAAGGTTTGCTTTTTAAAGTGAAATAAAACATATTAATATCATGGCAATGCCCAAAAAAATGGCTTTATTGAAAATATATTTTCATGCCATCATCACTTAATTATAATTTTGAGGATATCTGTGCCGCAAGTGTCTCAAATCAAACCTAATCTGGAAATCAATCTGGAAGTTTTGGAACAGCTAAGTCCATATATCGCAAATAACAGTATGAGTGTTGACTTGTGAACCAATGTTTCTGGTTTATCGAGTAGACTAATGATCTCATGTATTTCTATGTGATCTCGTAGAGACTAGATCAAATGATCGTGAAAGGCAATTTATAAAACCATTACGTGAAATTATGTGCTTGTTGAACGTTTTCTTTAGAAACCTGATTTTGTCATACATTTTGTGATAAGGTTTACACCATATTCTCAAAAACAAAGATGTTGTACTTGAACACTATTATGACTTCATTGACTTTAATGTTTTTACTGGCAATAACTTAAAAGAAATATATAAAACACCAATACCAATACCAATATCTCACATACCTGAACATACTTCAAAATAAATTGAATATAAAACAACTTCCTGTAAAAACAATGGTTGTCAGTAATATTAACTTAAAAACCAAACCGTTAAGAACATCGTTTAGTATTCTTTTAGTTGAACTATGAACTGCTAGATGAACGAGTTTATAGTTTATCGTTTGAGTTTCTGCACTTGATACGAAATATGTATAGTTACCCGGACTTAAGACCGATAAGATACCTCAAACTGAAGCACTAAAAATTTCAAAGTTTTATAGTTAACTTAAAGAAAAATCTCTGTTTTTAAGAAATTCTGAAAAACGTATAAGTGCAATATTATCTAATAGTCATCCAATAATAACCATATTTAATATATGGCAGCCAGGCACGTAGCCAGAAGAATGTTTAAAAGGGTGAATGATCCTTTCCAAAATGAACTAATGGGCTATTTGAGCAGCCAGTATGGCCAGCCTTGAAAAAAGGAATTCTACCGTGAAGAGAATAAGAATATTATTATAAAATGCAATGGATCATATGGCCGCGTCTGCATAAATTTTAGTTTACTGTGATCGTAGTGTTGGTCTGACTGAAAAAGCCGATAGTTTGTTGAAAATATGAAATAATTATGAAAAATTACTGCTACAGGTTCAATACTTTAATTTACTGAGGAAGTAGGATTTAGAGATATACTCCAAGTATTTCATATACAATAGATCAATAGATCAATAAGTCGCAGTATACATTTCCCCAACATAATAATACCGCTTTGATTGTTTGATTAACAGCCTTGCACTTTTCAAGTGTTCAGTTTGAACCTGAGGTCTTAGAAATTATAATTATTATGAATTATTTAAACAACAGGGTTCTTAGTTCCCTGTGGAAGAGAGAACTCTGATCGAAGTACATATTATATGCTGAAGTATTACAAAGTTTTTTAAAATTATAAATAACCAAAATTAAAATAACACTTTTTTATAGTTTAGTTTTAGATTTCAATAATTTTCTCTTGCCGTTTTTAAAAAAAATTTAAATAATTTTATTTTGTGAAAAATTTAACTTTGCGGTCATTTGAGTCAAATAATTCGTTTGCATTCCATCATAGCCGCTTCATGTTTCATCGACCAAAAACAGGCATAGAAAGACACGATAATAAATTTATTTTTATAAATGCCTATTTCAAACAGTAAACAGCGAAAGCAAAAAAAAGGTATTGAAAAAGTACTAGAAAGATGTATTGTACTGGTACTAGCAAAATGCGAGGTAGAACTGCTGCTGGTGATACTGCATGCTCCATTGCATGATGCACTTGCACTACGCAACATCGTTGAGGCTGCAGTTGCATGTGAAGTTCCTGAAATAGCATTAAGTATGTAAAAGCAGAATCCGGCTGCTTTAATGCAATTGCGTTGTGCTGTTTTTTTTCTGTTTTCGGTTTTTTTCTATATAAATAGGCAATGTTTGGCAGAAGGCACTCATAATTCACAATCTGCAGCATAGAAACAAGCAGCAGCAAGATAACAAGCTCGAAGAGTTGCTAAACTTCAATGCACTTAAAATGTGCCCATTACTCGCACTAAACAGAAAAGAATCGATAGGAATGGAATGAAAACATCTTGCCAGAGACTCTAAATGCATGGGCTGTATGGTATAATACCACCCGCCCATTGTTGCTAATAAGTGCAATGTTGCGGCACTTTTTAAAATTGTGAAGTAATATCGAAAAAAACAAAAAAAAAGCACTTCTACAGATGCAAGTACTTACGAACCGCGTTGCGAGTACATTTTCGAAATATGTGACGCTTGTTTTGTGTCTTTAGGTTAATCAAGTGGCATGGGAATGCTATTTTTATTCCATTCCATAGGCAGGAATCTTAAATTGAGTGCATTTGCCGAAGAACTGTTGCAAGACCCAGTGAATTTCCTTTTTAAGTAAATAAACAAACGAACTTAAAATCAATTGAATTTCATTTATAACACATCTCTTTTCGTTACAAATGTTTTTTTTGAAATTTTTTACACTTTCGAAATCAGGTGAAGTGCAATATTCACGCGCATAAAAAACACAAGAAAAAATATCTTTTATTTATTTTGCATTTTGAACACGTGCGAATGAATTTAAAAAAAACTAAAGTAAAAAAATAATAAAATCTACCTAAATAAATTTGTTTACATTTTTGGTTTGTGTCTGAGTTTTTTCCTCAAAAGTATCTTATTAATTGAAATTAAATTACTAATAATTTTTTTTCTTCGAATTTATATGCAGAGTCAGTAAAGCGAACATAATCAATTATGGCCTGTAAGTATCTGTTTTTTAAATATTTTAACTGCTTTGTATGAAAACAGTTTAGGAATGACGAACACCAAAATATTTCTAAAATATTCTGGATTTCTTCTCTCGCATTCTGATGAAGTCATTTAACGTTTGGTTAAAACGCTCGTATTTGCACAGCGCAAATTGAGTTTTAAAATTAGATACACCAGATATAGAGCAACTTGTGAAAACGGGAAAATAAACCCATATACATCATTTTTAAATGTATTTATTTTTAAAATTAAACTGCCTTTTTAATATTGCTTATATATAGATATCTATATGGTAATAATTTACGTTAAATTAAATATTCAACCCTGTATACATAATTGTTAATGTAATTATATTGAATACTAAAAAGGCTCTTTATTATCGTGCATACCCAAAAGTCTTCAAATTATCACAAATGTAATTATAATTCTTATAATGTACAATATATTCATTTTCAACTTTTATAGTATAAAAATTGAATTATATTGGGAAGAACTACCAAGACCATCGCAATCTAAAATGCTAATAGGGACTTACAACCTAAAATGCTTCAAGGATTGCATAGAATTAACAAAGCATAAACTATGAATTATTACCGCAATACTAACCAGTCACTGCAGCTTGAATAATCTCCTAACAAAATTCCTAACTCCTAACACAAGTAGAATAAGCACCTAGTAGGCTATTTCATGGAACATACGGATTCAAGGCTAGAAAATATAGGCTTTTCTTTGGTTAAAGAAATCGGACTTGGAGAGAAACACTTTATTTCTTTTTCTTAATAATAATAAACTTTAGTCTTTATATTCAAGCCACTAAAATTTGTTAAATGAATAATATATGGTATATATTAGTTTCATATAGTAAGCACTCAATATTAAAGTTTGAGTCAGCAATGTAACAAGTTATGTCAGATAAATATAGCAGTCGGCCAAGTTGATCAACTTCCTTGCACTCAACAGGTTCATTGGCAGATACAGGAAAATTGAACCATTTTTCCCTTAACCCCATCAGCACCGAAACTTCTATAGTATTCATCAGTTTTATGGCATGATTATATTTCACTCTCTTGAAGTTAGGTTTCGGAAAGGATTAGTCTTGCGTACATTTACTTCAGTTACGCAAAATAGCTGAGTGGTTCGAGTGCCGGTTATTTCATCGCGCTATGCTTTTGAATTTCAACGGGAATGCTACAGCTGTAGCTATAAATAGCTGTAGCTATAGTGTTTTACGCAAGGTAGTCCTAAATTTACCGATGCAGATAAAATTTATTTCATGTACCTTATATACACATTTGAAATATGCAGTTTTCTAAATTATTAGTCTCCATACTATTATTCCGTGAAATAGAATGGGTTTGACTATAGATGTGTAAAGCTAATGCAATATTTATGGAGTTAAACCTCACCCGATCTTTATTTCTGTTTTCAAAAATATAAACAAATGTTAGTTTTCCTCGTATATTCTCAATGTTAAATTAAAAGTTTAATTTTCAATTTAAAATCAATTTTTCCGAAAATCTTAATTGCTTAATAATTTTTCTAAATTTTTTCTGTTTTTTTTTGTACATTAACACTTTATTATATTACAAGAATTTTTTGTGAAGTATAGCAATTTTCCATCGATAATGTACAAATTTCCTATTATTTTGAAGATATTATTTTCGATTCATAGATTTAATAGTAATTATGAATTACAATAGTTTTATTTCACATTAATCTTTACATTTAACAAAAATTTAGAATATTTTGCAGTTTATTTTGGTTAGACATCTTTGTCAGAGTTAATTGTAAACATTGCCTCTGTACATTACTAAAGTCAAATTTATTTAATATCGTAAAAAATCACATTTCTTGACTTAATATATATATAATATATTATTTAAATAAATTGTAGTGAAAATTGTAAAATTTATTAAAGATCATTATAATATATAGAATTAAATGGATTGTTATTTAAAAATTAGAAGTTTTCGAATAGAAATGAAAAGACAATAACAAACACTATAGCTAATTTATTTGGCTGACCATACAACGCTGTTTCGAGCATTGCCAAGCACTCATCAGCAGTGTTCTTAGGAAATATTCGAATTTTCGAATTAATTTCTTGTTTTAATTTCTAAATGAGTAATATGCTGTAAGGCAGATCGGACTCTATATCCTAATACTATCTAATGTTTTAGAAAATTTTTTAAGAGTTAAACTGTTGAAAGAGGGTCTTGTGAAAGTAAATATAAATTTAACATTTTGTTGATCAATGAATACTGTTCTTAAAAAATTGGAAGAGACATGTTATTATAAGGACACTTGAATGCATTGATAATTTATTAAAAACACTGCATGTAAATCAATCTAAATTTGTTATTACTTGTTACTACGTCAGTATTTTGCACTGATTTCTAAACTATTTGATATTCAATAATTTTGAATATTTAAAAATAGTAGTTGTTTAATTTTTTCTTAATAATTAATTATAATTGTATTCTGATACGTTTCCATATTTCATGACGTATTCACTAAATAATGCATTTACAATCTTAGAATGAGCATTTTAAGCGTTTCATTCATGATTTTATCTGAATTTAATTGAAAGTAATACCATTTTCATGTTCCAACAAAGTTCTTAATGCATGAAGTCCAGTACAGAAATAGATGCTTCTAAGACTTATAAGTAAAATTTTTAAACAAATGATTGGTTTGTATGCATTTTAGCATATTTGTGCAAATTAATACAAAATGTTTTTAAAGTTTAAATTTGTACCAAACATTTTTTGCACTTAAAATATTTAGTTTTTTTTTTATTGAACATAAAATTTTAAATCAAATTTTAAATAAATGAAAGAAAACCGCTTAGATACAATGTTTCAAAAGTCACTAAAGGTGCATTTTATCTGAAATGACACTAACCTCTAAAGAGCTTTAGCTTTGTATAGTAAATGTGTTAATTGAAATAAATGAATCTAAGTTTGTCATTGATTTCCATTAGAATTTTTTTTTGCAAAACGTCCTTTTAAATACACAAGTAAGTAAGCAGTGCTATGTGGATATATTGCATATATACGATATATAGTTTCTAATTTAAATTTTTTGTTTTTTCATATTCTTTTAAGATTTGTAGCACATAATGCACTATATATAATTAAAAGCATAGAAATAGTTTAATCGCAAGTCAATGATGCAATTACATACGACATGTTAATAAGAATAAAGCTCAAAGCATACATTTTGCAAGAAACTTACATAGTTGAATTTTAAACAACAAAATATTTGTTTTATGAATTTGTGGTATACTATATAGTTTATCTGAATCTTTATCGTATATAACTTCGCAATGTTTTTGATGTCACATAACCAAAAATATTTCAACGCAAACTTCCGGCAGTGCGTATATTTATTTTATACAAATAAATTCGCTAAATTTTGTAATAGAATGCGTACAGTTCTTTGTAGTTTGGTTTTTTTCCTTTACAAAGTAAGATAAACAAGCTGGAATTTTTTTTTTTTTTTGCTATATTAGCGGCATTGAAGACATGAAAGAGTCAACCACAAAAATTTGAGATATTTTCGTTACTAGTTTCGCTGCACGTGTCAGATATATTGTATAGTAGCTATACAATTCAGCAAACATTATATCGAGAGAAGCAAAATTAAGTTCTATGAATATTTTAGTTAAAAGTTTAATGAATAAACTACAGTTGTGGACAACTTTCATTTATTCGCTGATAACATACTAAATGCGTGTGGTCTGCCAAAGAGAAAAATTCAAGCACATATGTACTGTATTGTATATAAAAAATATAATTGTAATAATTATTATTATATTAGTGCAAAAAATATATATGTTATAGGCTTGTCTATAGTATACTTTCATTATCTCATCACAGAAAATGAAAGTATTTAAATTGTCATTCCCTTGCTAGGGAAACACACATAGCATATATATAATATATCTAAAATATCACACTTGACATGTATTACTTTATACTATATTACTTATATATAATTTAGACTTATAAGTCTATAATAAAATTAGTTTCATAGCTAGATATTCCGAGTTCTGAAATTGATGTATATATGAAGTATACTTTATATATACATTTGTATCTGATTTATCTACTTACATTTATTTATATTTATGTATTTCAGACTAAAAAAATGCTTTATTCTTTCCCTTTTTTTTGGTGCATAAATATGTCGAAATAATGCTTAGCAAATTCTAAAACATTGATGCCTTAGATCGAATGTGAATAAAAGTGACACCCATTTTAATGACAGCTCTTTTACGATCAAAGTTTGAAATATGAAATACATACCATATTCCCGTTTTAATTCCTGCTGCATGAAGTCATAAACGAAAGAATAGCCATATGATCTCATTTTGCGAGAGGTCAACAAGAATTAGTCTTTCAGTGGCCAGATCAAAAGCGATCTATTTCTGCGATAGGTCAACAGATATTAGCCCAATATTCTTTCAGTGGTCAGATAAAGAGCGATTTTACTACAAAAGAAAGAACTTTTGAATTAATACATGGAAGTAAATTGGAAGTATCTAAAATAATATCGATCCTAACGGGATATTGGACTCAGGTTGGCTTAAGGGGCATAAGAGTTTATTCCAGTGTAAGTGACAAAGTTGATACACAAAGAACAGTATCAGTATCAGTAGCCCTTCAAAACTGATAGTATCAAAGAATATTGTTACAGAATATTGTTACAGCTGGACAGAAATAGAGATGAGTTAGAAAACTCAAGGTTACTTTGATTCCTGGTTCTTTACATTTCGTCCAATCATAACTGTTGGTGATCTTTAGTTTACATTTTGTTGAATAAATGTATTTGTCAAACTATATTACAAAATATGAAATATATATAGTAATATAATAAGTATTTGGTATTTTTAATCGCTTAATGGTCTTTTAAGACTCAGAATAAATTGTCAAAACTTGGTTGGTTTTGGCTTGATTTGATTTGGTTTCTGCAAAACTCCCTTAATGGTAAAAAATTGACTGATCAAAAACGTGCTGCAAATCACCTTGCCAAGTTTTTCGCCCAAAGCCACAGAAATTGTAAATCTGTGGAATTATGAAGCTACACGAGAGATGGGAATAATTCATAAATAATAATGGCCAAAAAATTTTTTAATAAAATTAATTTTTAATAAAGAAAATTTTTTTTTAGGAATATAGTAAAAAACGGCAAATAATCTTTACAATATATCGTTTAATATATATAAAATTGTTGTTGTATTGCACTGAATTCGGAACGAAACGTTCTGTAAATTATGTATTTAAGTTGAAAAAAAACACAAAAACACAAATAATATTTGCAGGTTTTTTTATTAATGCATTTATAATATTATAATACATAAAGTTTAAAAATTTTAATTTTTAAAGGATTTATATCGACGATATTTTGGTATTTTTTTTTGACTCTTTTCTTAACGAAAGTGAACTATAAATCCATAACCTTATTTTTATGAAATTGATTGAAAATGGACATTATTTTGATGAAAGAAACTAAATTCTTAATATAAATAACTATTTTTAACAGAAAGTTATTTTGAACAGTGGTAAATTACAACAATAACAATTTCAGTTTAATTACTTAATTAAATTTTATTGGCTAACCATACAGCCGTTTCAAGTATTGCCAAATACCCATCATTAGTGGCCATGTAATTTTTTCTCTTAATTAATTATTCGTACATAATTTTTTAAGACTGTCATAAATACCAAGTGTTCAACTAGTGTCCTGCCAACTAACTCTGAAGCCCAGAGTTAGTGCTTTGGGTTAGTTAATTGACCCAAAGCCATACTTGATTTGTATGTTCGAACTTGGGGTTTTCTGTTAATTTGCTGTGAAAGTATAGAAAAGTATATATAATAAAAAGTTATAACTTTGTTTTGATTTTTTAATTAATTAGATTGTATGCAATATAAAAAATATATGTGTTTTAATTATTTTTAATTTTTAATTGTTTATATAAGCCTTTACAGATTATGAAATATAAAAATATTTAAAGCCAAAATCAATAAATTTGGAATAAGTTTGCTCGGGGTATATAATAGTAAGTAAGTTTACGCTTCCCTTCTGGCATTAGGAGATGCTCAACGGCTGACATTCTGGCTTTCATTCGGAAAGCGTAAGTCTGCTGTTCTGTCTGTTGCAGCACTAAAGACCAATCATGGTCACAGTGCTCCGCCCCGTTGGGAGCTAGTACCCAGTTTATTCATATTCCTATATACTATATAAAAGTGATATAGTAAACACATTCAGGTATTTGTTGTTATATAAATGAATATCCAATGTCATTTATAATATATATTCTGCTCCTTTACGGTGGGTGTTAAAGCTGTAAGCATAATTTTACTAGTTTTTGTATGCAATTCTGACTACAAATGAAAATTATGAACTTAGGAAAAAAGAATCATGTATTTTGAGCATATTCTGGCAAAGAAGTTAATTCTAAAATAAAAATAATAAGAAAATCACAACACCAAAATATGGGTTGCACATATATTTATCACAAATCCGCAGTGCACATTCGGAACTCCTGTTGTTTTCGGAGGCGACAAAGTGCAATGAAATTTAGTTTACGTATTAAAATTGTCGCGTGTTGTATCAAAATATTAAAGCTGCAGCAGCATCCCATGTAGTGCTTATCCTAATGTCAAAAATTAAATTGGCAACAAACCAAAAACCAATGGTGGTAAACATCAACAGCATCACTGGCATAAAAATCAACGCCAGCAACAACGCAGCAACATCACACCAACATCACAGCAACATCGCAGCGACGCAGCAACATCGAACGAATTTGACATATTCACTTAAAACGTATTCGGAATGCCGAGGCGTCGCATTGTCTGCGTTCAAATAATATTTTATAGCAATTTCGTGTTGGCACTTTAGTGGTTGACTGAATACGGGCAGCATTCCTTAATAATGCATTGGATTATGAGTTTACACCATTTGATTTATTTATTTAAAGTAAACAAATTAAATGAGATCAAAGTCCCAAACACAACATTTCGATATACATAATATTATTATATATGCGCTGATATTGAAAATTGAAATTTTTCTTGATGCTTTATTATTTCAACCGTGCGTAATGTAGGCAAACTTGACCAATGCTCTGACAATGAAGTGAAAAGAAGCCCAAGAAATTTCATAAAAATAAAGCCAACTGAGTCGATCAAATAACAACGGCTCCAACAATTTAATTAAGTTCAAGATGAGCCCTTAGTCCATTGGATTAATAACAATGAATTCATATAACAATAAGATTTTGTTATTGTTTTTGAAGCCATAAAATATATTCTTCACACTTGTAATAAACTGGCATAGCCGTACATTTAGTTGCGGCGTCAGTCCTAACCAAAAGAAGGAAAAAATGCAGTACATGGATGAAAGTTGGCTAGTCTTATTGATGAGACTTGATGAATCTTGATCAGCAAAATCAAACTAACTATAACCATTCTAAATCGTTGAACTGAAGTAGAGCATCGGCTCTTCTCTTTCTTAAATAACTCAGAAGCGCGTAACTTAATGCAAATAAATTAACTCTGAAGTGTTTGGAGTCTTCAATGTACACATTTCGAGATGAAAATTATTGTTGCATTTATTTGTGGGATTGAGATGTGACAGCTTTAACAATTATGTTTATTTAACAAATTGAGTTTTATTTTCTTTTTAATTTTAAATTTATTTTATGTTGGTTTTTTATTTTGTTTACTCCTAACTTTAGTTTACTTAATAACTTTGTATAAGCGACTAAGATTGTCGTTGAATGGCTTGAATAGGTTTTAATTTCATACGAGTATAAACATTTTTGTACGTTTCGCTGTGAATTCCGAAAAATTAATGGAATTGCTTAAATTATCTCTGCCATCTGCGGAAATTGCCTTTAAAATATGGCAACTACATATAAAAGTATTTAAATTGACAATAAAACTTTGTTACTTTTTAATTCCACTACAATTGAAATAAGCATAACATTCAGTACGAATTTAGCGATTTAATTTAAGACTATTTTGTTTATAGGTTGTAGTAGGGGTTTTGGACCTATATAGTATAAGTATTTAGTACACCAAATTCCAGCTTTCTACCTGCTATAACTTTTATGGCATTTGAAAAAATGTATAAGTTGATTATCATTGGACCCAAATTTGAAGGAGTTCTGGTGAGCCGATTACATTAAACGTATAAAAACTATATTTAAGAAAAATTTTATTTCAATATCTCTAGTGGTTCAGGAAAGGCATAATATAAGTCGTCTAATTTTCATTTTGACACACTGAACGACGATGTCGTTTTTCTATAATTGGATTACATAATTTGTATAGTATTACATAGTTTATTGCTAAAAAATTAGTTGGCCAATTATAATTAATATATTTAAAATTGTTAGGCACTGATGCACGAACTTAGGATATGCCTAGGTGGGCATCTGATACGCTATTTACTAATAACACTCGGTAAAATTAATTCAATACTAAAATTTATTAAGAAAATGATACTTAGAGATATATCCTAAATTAATGGCAAAGTCCCTCAACTTTTGAATTGAAGTGAACCTTCTTGGTACACGAGGCCGCCATTCAACCTAACCTAACCTAACCCCCAATTTTAAATAATAATATAAAATAAACATAGTTTGCATTTGACTCCATAAAATAAGGTTCTAGCATTATTCTGAACGTTTTAGTAAAGAAGAGTTTGTATTCAGAGATAAATACATAAAAACATAGAAGAGCGCAGCGCAATGGATCTCAAAGTCGCAGTGACAAATCCTTATGTAATGAACTTTCACAATTCGTAGATTTTATATACAGTTAAAATATTTTTTTTTGATTTTTAAAAATGTTTAAATTGTATTTACAGATGTTCTAAATATTCATGAAATTGTACGTTATAGTAGATCTCTAAGTCGCTATGGCAAGTTCCACCAACTTCATATAAAAATATGAAAAAAAGATTCGATATTATTTTGTACTTCTCAGTATTATATAGTTTGTACTCAGAAATATATTCTAAATCCCTAAATGTACGAGGAACAATGGATCTCTAGGTAGCAGTGGCAAGTCATAACGTATATTCTTGATCAGCTCCCTCAGTTTTTGAGGTAGTCGCATGAAACTTTGCACCCATACTTTTCAAGAGCTGACCTTAATAATTTGTCAGATTATCTGAAAATTGTGGCTGGTGGTTTTAATGATCCTCTTTTGAGGTGAATTTTACATCAGCAAAAGATTGTTTCATAGATCGTAAAGTGTAATAATCAGATGCAGGAGTATCTTAAGTATATGCTAGATGTATCATGTGGCCTCCTGCTGTCATGATTGAATACAATAATTTTTTGCTTTTTCAATTTCAGACATTTTCTTTAATTAGGTTTCTAAATTGCATTAGGTGCTGATACTAGAGATTCGAGTCAATCATTTAGCCAGTTGGTAAATGGTTATAATAGATAGTGCAGCAAAACACCTTAAACTTTTTTGTATTCTCATTACTTTTAAGTTAAAGTTTTGTATTTAAAGTGTATCCTTTATATCGATACTGTTTTATAGTGTTGTTGTCTTATTCCTCACATGAGTCGCTTTGTTGGGAATAAAGAAACTCATATAAATAAAAATCAATCAATAATAATTTTAATAAATTGAAATTCAGTAATAGTAATTTTTATTTGCAGAATTTTTATTGTTATAGAAAAAAATAATAATTACTTATAATTTATATTTTAGATCGCCGATCACAATACTCTTAACACTTCTAATATGTGTTCATTCATCACAGTCTAGATTTGTAAGTGACTTTGAAGTAACTGTCTACATGAACTGTAACTAAATTTTTTTTATTTCAGCATGGAAATAGGCCAAAAAGACAGTATGGTGAAAACTTATATTTACCAGAGAGTTCGATAACTCCTGGTGGCGAAGGCGATGATCCAAATGAATGGACTGAATGGAGTTCTCCTTCTGAGTGCTCAAGATCATGTGGAGGCGGTGTTTCTTATCAAACAAGAGAGTGCCGACGGGTTAAGTACGTTTATTATATTAAAATAAATATATTCAATTTTATAAAATAAATACATTTATATGCATTAATAAATAAACATATGTAAAAAATGAATTAATAAATTTATATGCCGCGAATTTTTTATTTCTTCTTATTAGTCGAAATTATGAACCCGATTGTAAAGGTGGCAACCGGAGATATTATTCATGTAATACACAAGATTGTCCTGAGGATGAACCAGATTTTCGAGCACAGCAATGTACGCGTTTTAATCGTATGCCCTTCGATGGTATTTATTACGAATGGGTACCGTATACCAATGCACCAAATCCCTGTGAGCTCAATTGTATGCCCAGAGGTGAACGTTTTTATTACCGACAAAAAACAAAGGTAATCGATGGTACAAGGTGTAACGATAAGGATCTTGATGTTTGTGTAGATGGTGAATGTCAACATGTTGGTTGTGATATGATGTTAGGTTCGGACGCAAAAGAGGATGTATGCAGAAAATGTGGTGGGGATGGTAGCTCATGTAAAACCATTGCGGACAGATTTACAACACCTAATCTAGCAGCAGGTTTGTCAATGTGACGTATCTAAAATAATTGTGCTTCTAATATTTGTAATTATAGGTTATAATGATATTTTATTAATACCAAGTGGTGCTACAAATATACGTGTTCAGGAAACGGAGCCATCCTACAATTACTTAGCTTGCCGTAACTTAACAAGCCACTATTATTTGAATGGAAATTGGCGTATTGATTTCCCACGTCCTATGTTCTATGCGGGTTCGTGGTGGAATTATCAACGGAAACCTACAGGATTTGCTGCCCCTGATCAATTAACAAGCAGCGGGCCAATAACAGAGGCTATTTTTATTGTAATGCTTGTTCAGGATAAAAATGTTAGTATAGACTATGAATATAGTATACCAGAATCGCTAAGCCATTCATCGCCAAATGTATATACATGGACACATAAAGAATTTGATGAGTGCAGTGCGTCATGTGGTGGTGGCACTCAGTCAAGAACTGTAACGTGTAATAATCGTTTGAATTTAGAAGAAGTAGATCCTACCTTATGTGATAGTAATAGTAAACCAGCAGAAACTCAGGAATGTGGCAACGACCCTTGTGCACCACGTTGGGTTGAGGAAGAATGGAGCAAATGTTCTAAAGGATGTGGACATGATGGTGTTCAAAATCGTACAATATCATGTGAACGTATATCACCAAATGGGTAATAAGAACTATTAGAATTTTTTTAATTTTTACTTTTGACAATACCGGCAACTAAAATTTATGATTTCAGCGATAGAACAAAAGAGGCTGATTCAGTTTGTCTAGAACAGGTTGGAAATAAACCTGCAGATACACAAGAATGTAACAGGGATGTTGAAAACTGTCCAAAATATCATTTAGGGCCATGGACACCGGTATCATTAGTTATGTTTTTATCTGAACTTTATAATTAACTGTGCTTTTTACTAGTGTGACAAATTATGCGGAGAAGGCATCCAAAAACGTAAGGTGACCTGTTATATAGAAGAAAATGGCCATAAGAAAGTATTGAATGAAGAGGATTGCTTGGATGAAAAACCAGAAACAGAAAAATCTTGTATGCTAAGTCCATGTGAGGGCGTCGATTGGATTATATCACAGTGGAGTGGGGTAAATACTTTTCATAATATAGGCTGCATATTTATTTATCGTGTTTTTTGCCCTTAGTGTGAGGAATGCGGTCAAAATGTTGAAACTCGTACTGCTGTTTGCGCATCGAAAGATGGAAAGATCTATCCTGATGAATTTTGTGCACCAGAAGTTCCAACTTTATCTAGACCATGCAAGTCTAAAACGTGTGCTACGCAATGGTTTACATCAGAATGGAGTAAATGTTCGTCTGCCTGTGGAAAAGGCGTTCAAACGAGAATTGTTTTATGTGGTGTATTCGATGGCAAAACTATAACTTCAGCAGTAAGTGACTCCGAGTGTGATTCTTCTAAGAAACCTGAATCGGAACAAGAATGTGAAGGTGAAGTTAAAGAGTGTCCTGGCGAATGGTTTACTGGACCATGGAATGACTGTAGTAAAGATTGCGGTGGTGGCGAAAAGGTACGGGAAGTGTTGTGTTTATCAAATGGAACAAAATCATTAAATTGTGATGAATCCAAAATGGAAGCCATTTCCGAAAAATGTAATGTACAACCTTGCACTGATGATGAAGTAATTCCAGTTGACAGTACTTCTAAACCCCTTGATGATGATGAAGATTCTGAGGAAGAATGCATTGAGGACATGGACGATGATGATGTTGAAATTGTTTCACAAAAAATGTCAGAAGATCTTAAATTAACTGAAGGCATTGACTTAGATGATGAATCAACCACACTTTCTTCATTAATTACAGATGAACTAATGCTTAGTGATGCTCCATCATCGGACGAAACTAGCTCAGATGATGTTTCAACAGATCTTCCATTAACAACTGAAGGATCAGGTGATCAAACTGATATAACGGATAGTTCAAGTTTAAGTACAGAAGGAAGTGGTGATTCTTCAGATTCTTCAAGTGAGTCACCAGTTAGTACAACATCTGTTACGGACAGCGATATTTCAACAGAAAGTACTTCTTCCTCTGATACATCATCGTCTACGGAGGCATCTACTGATGGAAGTTCAGAAGGGTCAACCATTTCGTCTTCTGATATGACAAGTGAAACAACTGATTTATCAAGCTCTCAAGATACTTCGGAATCTACAACTGACTTATCAGCATCAACCGATTCAAGTGATACAACGGATACAACCAGTCCTCCTGATTCTACAGTATCAGGAGAAACTTCATTTGCCACTGATACAAGCTCGTCTGACGGGTTGTCTTCATCAACAGATTCGGGATATTCCTCAACTGATTCATTAGGTTCAACAGTATCTACGGAATTATCAGAATCTACAGAGTCAACTGAAACAGCGCAAACAGGTGAATCAACTGACTTAACGGAGTCTACTGATTCGACTGTGTCACCACAATCATCTGAATCTTCCCAGTCTACTGAGCCATCTGTATCCACTGAATCCACAATAGATGTGTCAACCGAATCCTCAATGTCGACAGAATTCTCTACTGAAACTTCAAGTGAGTCATCCTCATCAACTGATTTGTCAACCGAGTCTTCATCATCACAAGAATCATCGGAGACAACTGTTAGCTCCTCTACTGACTCATCTGTTTCGACTGAATCCACAACAGATATGTCAACGGAATCCTCAATGTCAACAGAATCCTCTACTGAAACTTCTAGCGAGTCATCCTTATCAACTGAAGGGTCAACTGAGACTTCATCGTCAGAAGGATCATCGGAAACAACTCTGGGTTCATCTTTGTCAACTGAATCCACAACAGATATGTCAACAGAATCCTCAATCTCAACGGAATTCTCTACTGAAACCTCTAGCGAGTCATCCTTATCAAGTGAGGGATCAACTGAGGACTCGTCATCACAAGGATCATCCGAAACAACTATTAGTTCTTCAGACAGCACTATTGAATTATCCACTGAGTCTACAATCGATATGTCGACAGTCATATCTTCATCATTGAGCACAGAAAGCACAGACGCGAGTAGTTCGACAGAGTCAGTTACAGAAGTCAGCGATGATAGTTCCTCTTCTTCTACAGACACTTCAGGTTCTGATACAACGGAGTCATTAGAAACTGGAAGTACTGAAACCACTGTGGAAATAACCACGGATTCAAGTGCAAGTAGTGATGAATCGACAATATCTACAGAGAGCTTAAGTACTGAGGGCTCGGGAGATGATACAACTGATACTTCTCTATCTACTGTCGAAACTAGTGAAATATCAACATCTTCTGATGAAAGTTCGGTTTCAACTGAACAAATATCTACCGAAATTGGTTCAACAGAAGAAACAACAGAAAATACTGCCACAACTGCGTCAGGTGAAACGTCGAGTACTGAAATTGGATCAACAGATAGTTCCATCAGCTCTACAGACATGTCAATGTCAACCATGGAAAGCTCTACAGATGTTTCCATGTCAACAACTGAAAGCTCTACAGACATTTCAATGTCATCCGAAGACACAACTATTGATATTTGGTCAACCACCGAAGATGACAGTGAAGGAACTACTTCGAGTATACTTGATAATGTCTTTAGTAAAAAACCTAAGCAACGAAAATGCAAGCCTAAAAAACCAAAGGATTGTAAGACTTCTAAATATGGATGTTGTCCTGATAACAAAACTAAAGCTTCGGGACCATTTGATGAAGGATGCCCAATTGCTAAAACGTGCGCTGAAACTGAATTTGGATGTTGTCTTGATGGTGTGTCTCCTGCAGCAGGCAAAAATCATAAAGGTTGTCCGAAGTCTCAGTGCGCTGAAACATTATTTGGATGCTGTTCCGATAAATTTACTCCAGCTGATGGCGAAAATGATGAAGGTTGTCCTGAACCAACAACTGAGCCTCCTACCACAACTACTGAAATTCCTACGACGGAAACGGAAGAAGGAACAGAAGAAACCACTTCTGAATCAGAAGTCACCAATGTATCTGATCTCACGACTACAACTCCTGACGAAAGTGTTGTGAAGTCCTGTTCTTCTGCAGAGTTTGGTTGTTGTCCAGATGGTAAAACGGAAGCTAAAGGTAAAAACTCTGAGGGTTGTGATGGCGTTGATTCAAAAGACTGTAAGAATTCTGTTAATGGATGTTGCGATGATGGTCGTTCCTTTGCTACTGGTCCAAATGGTGAGGGATGCGCTAGTTGTACAAGAGAACAATTTGGATGCTGCCCTGATAATCAAACACCAGCACATGGACCACTTGGTGAAGGTTGTTGCTTGAATTCACCTTATGGTTGCTGCCCCGATAACATCAATAGTGCCCGCGGTCCTAACTTCGAAGACTGTGATTGTAATTATACACCATATGGATGTTGTCCTGACAAAAAAACATCTGCTAGAGGTCCTAATAACGAAGGTTGTGATTGCACAACAACACAATTTGGCTGTTGTCCCGATAAAATCACACCCGCAAGCGGACCTAAATTTGAGGGCTGTGCTTGTCACACAATGCAATTTGGCTGTTGCCCTGATGGCGTTACATTTGCACAAGGTCCACATCATTATGGATGCCATTGTTCTCAAACAGAGTTTCAATGCTGTCCTGATGAAAAAACACCAGCTAAAGGACCAAATAGTGAGGGATGTACGTGTTTGGAGAGTAAATTTGGCTGTTGTCCAGATGGAATTAATTCTGCTAATGGAACCAAATTTGAAGGTTGCGAAAATGTTAAAGAACCACCACAAAAAGCATGTGGTGCACCGAAAGAAACGGGTCCTTGCGGCAACTTCAGCATTTGGTACTTCTTTGATACCTCCTATGGAGCTTGTGCACGATTTTGGTATGGTGGGTGCGAAGGTAATGGCAATAGATTTGAAACTGAAGCAGATTGCAAAGCAACATGTCAGGAGTACAAAGGAAAAGAAACTTGCTTATTACCGAAGAGTTCAGGTCCATGCACAGGGTTTAATAAAAAATGGTACTTTGATTCTGAACTTAACCGTTGCGAACAATTCAATTATGGTGGTTGTTATGGTACAAGTAACCGCTTTGATAGCTTGGAAGAGTGTCAATCGTTGTGTACAGTTAGCGAAAGCATACGTAAGTGTGACTGATGGTAATAGTTTTGATTATATTAAAATTGTTTGAAATATAATCTTTTTAGCACCATGTGATCAACCTATGGATGAGGGTCCATGTGAAGGCAATTTTGAACGCTGGTTCTATGATAATCAAACAGATGTATGTCGTCCATTCATATACGGCGGTTGCAAAGGAAATAAGAATAATTATCCCACAGAACACGCTTGCACATACCACTGCAGGCAACCGGGAATACATAAAGGTTTGATTTCAGTATATAGAATATATCTTTGTTATGGTGTTTGCTATCTTAAGTTAAGTTTGGTATGCGGAATGCTTAAAATTTTTATTATTTATATTAAGTACTGTAATTAATGATGGTGATGGCAACCACCAAGCATTTTTTATTTTTTGGTTATGGTTTTTTACTTTATTTTATTTTTTCCTGACTTATACACAACAATTACTTGAATGTCTACCTGCTTGTTGAATGCTATCCTTGCTTGCTTTATACCCTTCAATATATATAAATCCCACGAAATTCACTAAATGCATTGCAAACTATGCACATAAACACTAGAATATTGTTCGCTTCCTAAGCAAACCGGTGATTGCAGTGAACAACACGCCCGTTGGTACTATTCGGAAACTGACAAGAAGTGCATGCCATTCTACTACACAGGGTGTGGGGCCAATAAAAATAACTTCTTATCATTGGAATCATGTGAGGCTCATTGCCCCAAGGAAGTTGGTAAGGTTGATGTTGTGGCGTTTGCTTTCATTGTCAAGCTAAGCTACAATAAATGCTAATGTTATATCAGTATTTATACTCTAATATTAAATATTATGTATTTACTTACAATGTGTAGCCAAGGATGTTTGCGAAATTCCTGCTGAAGTTGGCGAGTGTACCAATTATGTTGCCATGTGGTACTTCGACACAAAAGATGCTCGATGTCGCCAGTTCTACTATGGCGGTTGCGGTGGAAATGGTAATAAATTTGCAACAGAAGAAGCATGTCTCCAACAGTGTGAACGAAAACCTGAACCTGAACCTGAACCCGAACCAGAACCAGAAAGACCACCTCCACCACCTACCAGTGATAATATCTGCAACTATAATGCAGATCGTGGCACATGTGATAATTATGTTGTGCAATGGTATTACAATACCAGCTTGGGCGGATGCTACCAATTTTATTATGGAGGATGTGGAGGAAATGAAAATAGATTTAACACTGAGTCAGAGTGCTCTGAACGTTGTATTGAACCCCCATTGCCACCAGCACCACATACACAAACTCCTGCGCCAACAGAACAAGATTTATGCCAATCAGCCGCTGATATAGGTGATTGTGATCAGTATGAGTTGAAGTGGTATTTCAATTCAAGCATAGGAATTTGCGCGCAATTCTATTATGGCGGTTGTGGTGGAAATAATAACAGGTTTGAAAACGAACAGGATTGTAATAGCCGATGTGCTCCGCAAATTGATACTCGACTTGGGCAACCTGAAACAAATGCAAAGCCTGAAATTGAGCAACCAAGTGAGGGAGAAAAATGTTATTTGTATCCTGAAAAAGGCGACTGTAATGATAACCAGAATCGTTGGTATTACAATAGCCAAGAAGGTTTTTGCGATGAATTTATATACAGCGGTTGCGGTGGCAATGCCAATAATTATGAAAGCGAAGATGAATGCCAAAATGCATGCTTTGATGTTCAAGCAACATGTTCTCTGCCACCTTTCGAAGGAAGATGCAATGAAAGCCTGACTAGATGGTATTATGATGAACGCTCTCAGAAATGTCATGATTTCATATTCACTGGATGTCGCGCGAACAAAAATAACTTCTTTACTGAAAACGAATGTTTGGATTATTGTGGTCATAGTGTTCCAGCAGTACCTGAAGAGCCACCGGTTAGTATAATTTTTAAACATATGAAAAAGATTAGCTGATTTTATAAATTATCTATACTTAGAATTATTCAGTTTGTGACTTGCCAGTGGATGCAGGAGAATGCGAAAATTATACCGCTGCTTGGTACTATGATAGAAATACTATGGCATGTACTGAATTTACTTTCTCAGGATGTGGTGGCAATGGTAATAGGTTTACAAGCAAGGAACTATGCGATCGTCAATGCGGCGAATTCAAAGGAATGGGTAAGTAAATACTATTTAAAATATCTTGATCAATTTCTAACTGAAAAATGGTAGACGTATGCAATGAGCCAGTTATGACTGGACCCTGCCGACAATGGCAGACGCGTTTCTATTACAATAAAGCGACTGGTACATGTGATCCATTCACTTATGGCGGATGTGATGGAACCGGTAATAGATTTGAAAGTCGCTCTGAATGTCAATCGGTTTGTATTGTAGGTCAGGAACCAGTAGTACAAGAAAATAAAGGTAAAACGCAAAACGACTGTACGAAATAATCAGTCACAATAAACTTACAATATTTGTTTGTATGAGCAGATATATGCAAATTACCAGCGAGTACTGGAAAGTGCGATGGACCTTCGATATTTGAGCGTCGTTGGTTTTATGATGACGAAAGAGGCACATGCGTATCCTTTATTTACAGTGGTTGCTCTGGCAATCAAAATAATT
This sequence comes from Teleopsis dalmanni, assembly GCF_002237135.1. Taxonomy (NCBI): domain Eukaryota; kingdom Metazoa; phylum Arthropoda; class Insecta; order Diptera; family Diopsidae; genus Teleopsis; species Teleopsis dalmanni. The sequence goes on from NC_051847.1 coordinate 170,813,732, forward strand.
TCCGTTCATATGAGTCTTGTTATGATTATTGTGCAAGTAAGCCCAGCCTGCCTAGTGGGCAAATTTAAAAATTATAATGCACACACCCTACACTTTAATGCACTGGTTTCACTATAAGCACCCATCACTTAAATTATATCACTTTAGTTAAAACACTGTTAAAATTGCTTGGTATTTTTGTTTTTTTATTTTGGTTTATTGCACGTTCATTATTAGTTTCGCACGGGGTATGGTATGGAATGGTATAATTTTATTTTCACTATTATAGAGAAAATTTCAGTTGGCTAATAAGTTGAATCAACTTTATAAATTCTTTTTAATATTAATTAGAACCGTTGCATCCTCAACAACCAGACGACCAAACTAATGAAGTCCTGCCGAATAAATGCGAAACCTACGAAGATGAATGTCGTCAGTTACGTTGTGCCTTTGGTATGCGTCGCGTTGCTTCTGAAGACGGATGCTCACGTTGTGTATGTGAGAACCCTTGTGAACAACAGTCTTGTCCAGAAGGTCAACGATGTGCTGTAGACATATCTAGCGATACTAATCGACAATTCGAAGCCGTATGCCGAGATATTAATAAGCCAGGAGAGTGTCCATCAATATTAGCAAACTCCAGTAATTGCGCACGTGAGTGCTACACAGATGCGGACTGCCGTGGTGAAAATAAGTGTTGTAGTGATGACTGCGGAGCAATATGTGTACATCCTTCACAACCCACGCCAGTAACATCACGACCCACAACAACTCCAGTAGTTACTTACCCAAGTGATGCAAAGGCAGCTTTAGAACCGAAAAAACCACAGGAAGTGAATGTGCAGGCCGCTGTAGGTGGTATTGCTGTTTTACGTTGTTATGCAACTGGTAGTCCAGCACCCAATGTAACATGGTCTCGGCAAAATGTGCTGGTTAGTAATATGCAAAATTTCTTCTAATCTCATTTGTTTATAGCGTTTATTTTATAGATCAATACTAATCAAGGACGTTACCTGCTTACGGCATCCGGTGACTTGACCATTGTACAGGTGCGCCAAACTGATACTGGCTCATATGTCTGTGTTGCAAGCAATGGCCTAGGTGAACCTGTGCGACGTGAAGTAGAGCTTCAAATTACAGGTTTGATATAATTTAATGTTTGTTTGGCTTTGACAATATACTAACTTAAGGCATGTTTTTATGTTGTTCGCTAATGTAACAAATGGTTTCGGGCTTATTTTGTTCTAATGCATGTTAACTTTAAAAAATTATTGAAAACATCATAAATACAGAACCTAAAGAAATACCTTCATACATATATGGTGATAAGAATGGTACACAGATTGTTACACTCAATAGTCCTGCCTTAGTTCGCTGTCCAGCTGGTGGACACCCTGCTCCACATGTGAGTTGGTGGCGCCATCGCAAACACTTGGGTCTAATAAGCGATAAATTTGAACTTACCCGTGATTATTCCCTTATGTTCCGTTCAGTCCAATTAGTTGACTTGGGTCCGTATACTTGCGAAGTGTATAACGGAATTGGTAAGCCGTCTTCTATGAATATTGTGCTTAAGGCTGTAGGTCCTGCACGTGCTGTTAATAACGAAGACTCTGCTTATTTGCAATATATTATTGATCCGGCAAGAGTACCAACAACGGCAAGACCTGCGTATCCTTACCGACAGACACCAAGTTATGTACCACCACAACCACCAATTGAGGTGGAGCCACCAACTCGTCCACAAGTGGGTAAGTACACATTTGCATGATACGTTTGGCATGTTTCAATTTCATTTGAAAACTTGTTTTGGTTGATTGTTTTTAATGTATTATTCCGATAATCCGGACACTCCATTCTGACAAAGTTAACTATTCTTAACAAATTTTTCCAATACGCTATACGCCTGTTTAACTTTTTTTTGAGTTATAAGATCTTAAAGTTGAACATTTTTCCATGAAAACCTTTAATGAAGGTAGTATATGAAAACCATGTACTTGTTGGCGTTAGATCTCATGGCCTATATCGGCATATAGCGTAATGGAAAAAGTAACTTAAAATAGCTGACTTCACAGTAATTTGTTGTCATACAGACGTATTGGTGAATTGGAATCGCTTTGTTTATAGATTTTAGTTAATATCCTTTTGTAATTATTATTCACATTTATTGCTTTAGTACCGGTGCAAGTGGTTTTAGGCTTGGATCCTAGAAATAATTATACTCCAGGCTCAACAATTGCTTTAAGTTGCTCTGTACAAGGATTCCCAACACCAGATGTAACATGGATAAAAGACTCAGCTCCATTACTGCCAAGTGATCGAATACAAATTACAAGTAAGCTTCAGTTATATATAATGGTTATGATAAGATATTAAAATGCATATTTTATATTGTATTTACAGCAAATCCATATCGTCTGGTTGTAAACAATATTACTGCTGAAGATGCGGGCATGTATGGCTGCGTCGCTAAAAATTCAGTCAGCTATAATATTGCTGAAGAGAAGATAAATGTTGAATGTAAGTGAAGAAATTTATTTAATTCTTTATTAAATATTTATTAACTTAGGTAATAGCGTAATTTTTAAGTTTAACAGAAACTGGTCATTAACACAACATAGTTTAAAATTTAATATTAATTTGATAAAAATTAGATAAAGTTCATTTTTATTCTGTTCTTGGTTTTGGGGATTGTTTTTATTCCGTGGCATCATAATTTGATGATGGATTTTCGTAAAGTCGGTTAATTTAAGTAACTTCTTCTACTACACAATAGGCCGATGCAATTGATTCTTGCGACATCAAGGATTTAAGTTGTAAATTTTTAAATGAAATCTGCAATAATCATTGTGTTTCTGTAATTGTTTCCGTTATCTAGAGAATTAAGCTATATTGATATATGCTGACATTTTTATAATAAAATTTTCAGTAGTCATTGCTTCTGTAATTAATGCAAATATTAAATGTACTAGCTGCCACTAGATTTCGTGACTACTTTTTTTCGTATAATCTATATAATCATATATATATAGCTTGATATTTAGAGACTTAAACTGTATTATATTGACGTAGTAGAACCAATAGTAGAACCCTGGAGTAAATAATTGCGTTCATTGTATTTTATTAACAGTTGAAAACCATTTTTCTTAATATACGAGGGAGGTTTGATAAATCAGTGATTTTTAGAATTTCCCGCGCAGTTACTCCAAATGTAACAGTGCTGCCGTCAGCTGTAATCTACCAGTGGGCAACTTTTTAATTTTGAGCAAGCTTCAGTTGTTGTTTGATAGCCGTTTAAACCAGACAACTTCGTGAATTTTTATGAAAATGGAAAAAGTGATGGAATGGAAAAACGGCTATCAAACACTAACTGAACGACGTTGCTTGCTCAAAATTAAAAAGTTACCCACTAGTAGATTTCAGCTGACGGCAGCACTGTTGCATTTGGAGTAATTGCGCGGGAAATTCAAAAATGCACTGACTTATTAAACCACCCTCGTATTATCACTTATTTATTTCTAATTTCTTTATGATAAAATAATAATGTTTTTATTAATTTCTGAAGTTACTATATGAATTTTGTTTTTGCAGCCTCAATTCAAGTTCATCCAGAATGTGTGGATAATCCTTACTTTGCGAACTGCGCGCTGATTGTTCGAGGAAGATACTGCAGTAATCAGTACTACGCTAAATTCTGTTGCAGATCTTGTACACTAGCTGGTCAGATTATCCCGTCACATCCTAATGCTCTTTAAGCAATAAAGCAGCCAAAGTTAGCGTAAATGAAGAACGTTAAATTGTAATCACACACTAATTTCACTGACTAAAAAAGTTACTGAAATTAAAAAAATAGAAACGAATTTTTTGCATGCTTGTTCGCACAGAGCAAATGCGGCTCAGGCCCAAGTAAGCGTATTAAACTAGGTTAAAATTATGTTGAAAGCATCAATTGTTTAGTTTATAACAATAATAGAAATACCTAATACTGAAATACTTAATAAACTAAAAACATTGAAATAAATGGAGAAATTTATAATATATAACTTAGAATTTGTTAAGTGCAGCCATTAAAAACGATCATAGTTTCTGTGAAGATAATTAGCTTTGTAATTTGTTCCTATTTATTGCTCAAACTAATCATAATAAAAAAGATATAGATTCTATGTTGATAGACCTCTATGTATAAACTATAAACGAATGATTAATAATAATTTTATTTCGATATTTAATTAAATAAATAAATTTCCATGTGCCTTTTTTTATACTTTTAAATTTGTGCATTGATTTAAAATTGTAAGAAAAATTCGTTTAGAAAATAATTTGTAAATAAATTTGATATGAAAAAAAATTGTGGTTTTTTTTAAATAAATTCATTTATACAAATATATATATTATATATATATATATATTCCTGGAATGGCAACACCTGGTGAGTTGGAAAAATCAATATCGTTAAGATTAGCGGACTTGCAGCTGTGTTTGACGCATGCGCAGTATGCCAAACTAGAAAGAACAATGATGATTATAACATGTAAAGCATTTCATTCTAAAAACTAAAAGTTAGCAGTTTGCTAACAGAAATTCTGTAGTTATCAAGTGATTTTAAAATGGAAGATAGTGGCATAGATAGTGAAGAACCACATCCAGTACAAATATTTGAAGACAAGCAAAAGGTAACTGCATAAAAAATATATCGATTACTATGACGAAGGGCTGACATGAATTGTATTGTGCATGTAGGATTCCACATTTGCCAAAAATTTTGAAGTACCTGCAAGCCATATGGATGAGCTG
>NC_051847.1:170818604-170841714 GCF_002237135.1 Teleopsis dalmanni
ATATATAATTTATATAGTTATTTCATAAATAGAAATTGCCAAAGCTTTGAAGTTTTTTTGACTTTTTTATTAGAGTAGGATGTTGTTCGAAAAAATATACATATAGGAAATAACTATATAAATAAATATTCGTATATGTTATATGTTAAATTTAAGAATACTATTTTTCTTTTAAAAAAATGTGCAAAAAACTATTAAGTAACGAATATATTACTAACAAATGGTGAACTGAATAAATAATTAATTAATTATGACTATAAATATATTAATATTAGACTATTAGCGTGAGTGCACTTTGTCATATAAAATTGATATGAACAATTAATTCTCATGTATGTGAAAACAAGTTTTAAGCTATAAATCCCCAACTTATCCTTTCTTATTAGAGTAGAGCATGTTTTTTGACATTGTGATGATCTATAATCAATTATATGCACATTATAATACACAAAAGATGTAATGCTGTGCGTTATATTCACATGACCAAACATTAAGGGAAGAGACCAGCATAAGACAGTCTAAGAAACCGCAGAGCTGATCTTGTAAGACACACGGCTCACTGGCTCACTGACTTAAAAACAAGATATGTGGTGCTGTGGTTAAGCAGACCTGCATTTTTATATCTGAAATATTTTCATATTCTTGACTGAAGTTATGTAGCATTAAGTGCTACAGTACAGTATGTATATCACTATTACGCATATACAAACAACCATACATACCATAAGAAGTATAAGAAGTATATAAGTGTAGCAAATACAAGATTTTACGTTGTAATAAAACAATTAAAACAGTAGCAAAACCATAGCTTGGCTAACTTTTATTTTGTATCTGGCGAGTGAAAAGTTGTAAGTTTATGAGTAAGTTTTGCATACTTCACTTAGTCGACTTGCTGGAGAATTTTACTACTACGGCAAAATAGAGAATACTAAGTGCTCATAAAAAAAACAAGTATGAGAAATTAAAAATATGAAAATATGTAAATTGTTTTAAATTATAATATCATAATAAAAATAATGAAATGAATGAAATGAATGATAGCTGGCTGCTCTGTTCTTTGAACTCTAAATTCATGATAAATGCTCGTATTTTATGTAGCAGATAAATTTCGAATATCTCAATTGAATTGAGTGTGAGAAGTGTTTATGAAGATAACTTTTATATAAACAAATCTAATTTATGTACGCTAGCATATTGACCCATGGTTTCTTGAAAGTTTGTCTGTGCGTGCGAGTGTGTGGTGTGAATGATTAAAAAAATTTTCAAGTTAACTAAGAATTTTCGGTAGAAAGAAATATTGCATAATATTCAGTAAAATCTAAATAAACATTATTTTCCAATAAATTTGGGAATTTTTTTCTTAGCTTAAATATAACAAATGGTGAAATATACTTTAAAAATGTACGAAATCTCTGCAGGCAATGCGGAAATTGCTAATACAAAATTTTAAAATTTTTATCTTAACATTATTTTCATTTTATTTATATATAGAAATTCATTCTTTATTTATAAAAAAAAAATAAAATTATAAATTTCCTAATTCATTATGTTATTTTCTCCCAAAAACAAAAAAAAAATAATAATAGTGTTTTTTTTAAATTTATCTCTGAGTCACAAATAGACAATAAAAAAAATATATTTCAAAATTTTATTTTATCTGATCTGTTAATTACTTGAGAAGCTAATCTTCAAACATAAATTGAATTAGTTAGTGAGTTAGTTGTCTTCAGATTTAGTAGACGTTAATTATAGCATGGATTGATTTATCATATTCTAAGGAGTGTAAGTAGTTAATATTCCTTAAAAACAACATTCTATGAGAAGCAGATATCTAAATGAGAGAGTTGATATTTAATTGGGATTGAGCTATAAATTTGAAAGTTCTTAATTAGAGACAATAAAAAGTGCTATATAACTAATCACTATGAAAGTCATATTATAATAATTAAAAACAACTATGTTTTCCTATATAATTTAGGTGTTGAAAAATTAGTTCAACATTTTTCCCAAAACAGATATTGGGTTTAAGTTAACACTTAAACTGGGTGAGGTGATTAAATTCTAACTTTTTCAAATACTATAGGTAACTTTTTTACCTTTTATTTAATTATTTTGAACTCAATAAAAAATTAGTCATTTTCGGTTTGTCCGCTAAAATCCCCAAAAAAAAACCCAGAAATTCATTATATGCTGCTATAAAGTAGGTCTATGGTGTTTTAGCTTATTCCCGAAGACACATCTATATGTACAATCCAGAAATTACATAACTTTATAAGTATTTGTGTTTTTATGCCGGGTTTTTGGCTTTTTTTTTATATTACTTCAAGTAAGACAGAAAATGTGCGCATATAAATACGGAAGAATATAAACGGAATAAATATAAAAGAAATATATAGAATAAAAATAAAAGTACTTATTTTTTCAGTTCAACCAAAACTTAAAATTTATTTATTTAAAGCCAATTTTTCGGTCTACTAAGTAAAACGAATAATGCCATCCTCAGTATTAAAAGAAATTCGATTTATAAATATGTATAATATATTTGCAGTTTTTGTAATGTTTAAAATTAATTTAAATTTTAAATATTGATTTGTTAAACCTCCGTACAGTACAGTACTAACAACTTACAGATTAAAAAAAGTAGATGCTTCAGATGACCTTGTTCCTGAATTCCATCTTTTATAATTTCATGGGTTTAATCAGAAGTATAGTGTATATTATTGGCTTCTTAAAATATTAATCTTTTCAGAGTATGTTCATTCACTTTTAAAGAAAATATTTAAGCAACATTGTAGTATATATCTTCGGATACATCAGTAAACAAATATCTTTGGGTCTTTCTTGCACAATATGCTACAAGTGAAGTTATTAATAAAAGTGCATATAAAAGTAATATAAATAGTAAAGTAGAATATTAATATTTTATTAGTAAAATAACAATAAAATAATATTTATATACATATTGAAGTATATGGTATTGAACCTCATCATTTAACTAGATATCACTTTAAATAAGCAGACTGACTTCCAACTGTTTTAGAGCCTAATCACTGAACTTAAGACGTTACCGACTACAACTAGAGAGATAGAAGTAATTGTGTCTCATTATTGAGCAAGACATCCATTCCGTTAAAACAATTGATTGATATCCAATTGTTTAAGTTTCCAATCACTGAACTTCAGACGTTCTCAACTATTATAAAGACGAAAGTAAGCCTCGACATTAAACAAAATATGGTGCTAACAATATTTATTGACGTCCAACTGATTAAACAGTGGTCAAGCTTTGAACTCGGGACTTTAAGGATGATTCTTAAATATCTTTAATCTTATTTTAATTTAAAGATCCTTTAACCAAGCATCTTTCATGATCGTTTCTTTGATTTAAATTTCTACAACAATTATATTTTGATAAATTCATGCTCAAAACTTTACATGCCTAAAGTTTTTGACGGATTTCCTTTGAACTGGACCATAAATAGATATATTAGATTTTTTGTAGTATAAATATTTTCAATTTCGAGCAATCTGTCTAGGACTAAGAATATATCTGTTGGCTTTGAGTACAAAAAAGTACTTGAACTTCTCTTCCGAGTTTATCTAAAATTTATTTGGTGTTAGTATTAGTAATTAAATAAATAGTAAATACTGTTAGTATAAGGTTATAGATACTCACTACTTTACTTGTTTGAGTTTATACTTTATTTATAAAGAAACTTAATTTTGAAAGTTGAAGTTCTGTACAATTAATATAGACTAAAATATATTTGTTGAAATTAAAAAAAATTACAGAGCGACTAAGTTTTGAATAATGAAAATTTAAATATGTTCATTGATATTTAAAAAACTTTATGAAATTCTTAGTCCTTTACTCAAGTCGTCATTCAATTATATATCTCACCTAACTCCTGTTGTTTGAAAATTTAAAAAACTAAAACTTAAAAATTAATTTAGATTTCAATTTGAAATTGCATTTAAATGGTTTTGTTAATGATGTAGATAATTAATGTCTACTTCGACAACTGAACGGAACCGCACATTTAAATAAAAATGCACAAGCTTCAACCAATTTCTACAGAAACATATTCTCGGTCCTTTCAACTGGCGTTATTTTGCCGCTTGCATTTGTCAGATGTGCCTGCAGCTCAAAGATAAATTCGCTCACAACCGACCAACAACAACAAGTGAACTATGCTAAGCGGCTTTTTAAACTGTCATATATGTAGGTATGTACGTACTTTTATTAAAGACAGAACTTCAATGGCACATAAAAAACAAATATTTGTTAATGACTTTTATTCTGATTCGGTGGGGCGATGCACTTCAGTGGGAACTTGTCACATATGCTGCCATTGCTGCGTGTAAACACATAATTTGCATTTTTAATTTAATTTTAACTCATTTTGTTGAATGTGATAAGTTGCACATGTTGAATTAACTTCAGCTGTGCAACAATCAAAACTATGTGGCTTCAAAACTATCTACGAAAATCACTTTGAAATCATTTCCATGTCGATTTAACTGTTCACTCAGTTATTGGCCTTCCAAATGTATCTGAGTTTATTGCTGTTTTAATTACCTGGAAGCTGAAATTCGTGTTGTTTGCTGCCAGATACGAAATATTAGGAGCTACCGGTGTCTTACTTAGTATTCCTGTTAGCTGCTTGTAGAATGCCTTATCTAATATATTGAAATTGATTAAATCCCTTAGTATGCAGCTTTTCGAATTTGTATATATTCATCTTGTGTTTCACATTAGATACGAAATATTTAAATGCTTGCGTTTTAAGTGTTTGTTGCTATTTTACTACAGCACATTAGCTGAGCTCATAGAAACCGAATTGTTGTTCACATAATTAACTTTGTATTGATGTTCAATGGGATTTATTAGTTGCAACCTAAGCGAACATTTGAGAGGAATATGTAATAAAAACGGGAACTTGTATTTAAGAAACCACTTAAAGTGATAAGGTCATTGAACGAAGAAACATACCAAATGTGTGATTCGTATGGCATCCAAGGATCTGAAACTCGCTTTGTGTTTTTGTATTTGTTTATAATTTTGGGCATCAATAGAAAAAGTTCTTTTACCAAAAGTGCTCGACTTGTCACATTTTTTGCTTCTTTAGTTTGGTTACGTGTGTACTCGTATGCCTCTTATGTGTTCGCCACTGTGCCTCTTCATGGAGAGGTTATTATAGAATTTTAATAAGTCGGACGAGCACAAGTCACTTCAGTCTCCAGGAAATTGATCAACGAACTTCGAATTTTGTGAAATGTGTACAGCAAGTGTTGGAAGCATAAAGATATTTTGATCATTGTTTGAGTCCAAGTTGGCCCATTCATTTATGCCGCATGTGTTGTACTGTGAGGCAAGCAATTTATTTTGTTTTTGTATTTGGTTTTATTAACTAAGCTAAGCTTGGTCGTACGTGTATCAAATTTTAATGAATGCAGTGCTTGCAAAGACATAAGCGCTCCATTCGAAACATGAATGGAAAGAAACGTTTTTTACGGATGCTTCTACTTCGTCCTGAACAATGAAACCTTTTTGCGTCAAACCGCAAATTGTTTGTCTGTCTGTTGGTCTGTCGGTCTGTCGGTCTGTTTCTCTGTCTTTTTGGTTAGCGTCTTAAGTATGCCTGTATTTATGTAGGCTACTAAACTAAGGTTTGCATACTCAATACTCACATCCGAACGCTTAGAGCCCCGTGTACGTACTACGTACATGCCTTTTTGATGAGGTTTTTAACCTCATGTGCGTGCTTTTAAAGGCAGATGCGCTATATTCTAAGCTACGCTATTTAAGACTAAGCTTAGAGATCAAATTTCTGGTAGTTAAAACATTTTTATTTTTTCTGCAGCATTCCACAAAAGTGTTAAGCAATAATTGTAGACAAAAATATTGATTTAATGTGAAGTATTATCGGTGAAAATAAAAGAATCTAGATATAAGGAAAATTAAGGAAGACATCACATAATTGTTAGTAATAAAATCGTCACAATACAAAAGTGAAATATTATCGACAAATTAAAAGAATCTAATCTAATGTTAATTTTTTCTTGCCGAGAGTGATGCGTTTTTATGACGAAAAGAAATTATTTAAAAGTTAGACGGGTTCGAATAGCAAAGAAAAGACAATAACAAAAATTAAGTTAACTTATTAAAATTTGGCTGACCATACCACGCTGTTTTGAGTATTGCCAAGTACTCATCATCAGTGATGTTAGGAAATAACTTTGTAAATATTATATCAATTTATTATCATGATTGGCTGTTATCAACAGCTTTACTGACGCAGTGCCTGTTTCGAGTATTGCCAAGTTTTCATCATCAGTGGTCTAAGGAAATAATCGAATTATTAATTAGTTTATAGTCCGCATATAATTTGTTTTTGTATTGTATTGTCAAGTACTCATCATCAGTGGTCTTAGGAAATAATCGAATTATTAATTAGTTTATAATCCGCATATAATTTGTTTGGACTGCAAGTGCTAAACTTAGCACTCGTACCTGACAAATTAATCTTAATTAATTTATTTTCTCTTAATTAATTAATTAATTTTGAATATCATTATTATTAAAATAATTATTATTATTTTTGAGCTTGGACACTCTGCTCTTTGAGATTTTTATAAATAATTTTTTGATTCGATAATATACGTAGACTGATTAATATTCAATTTATTTTAGATTTTATTAATAACATCAGAAACGGAATTTATAAAAATAATTGGTAATAAATAAAATTATGCTCCAACTATTACTACTGAGTAATAAAATTAGTAATTTGTATTAAATTTTCACTATGAAAATAATAACAATATTATGATTAAACAATTCTTCATTTAAAAAGGTACTGGTTTAAAAAGGTATTGGCTTTATTTTAATATTTTTTATTATTTTATTTTAATATTTTAAGGCTTTATTTTAATATTTTTAAGTACGCATTTAACTATCTTATAGGGTCAATATTATTGAAAATGGTAAGTTTTTTTTCTACAATCTTCAGTTTATTAATTTAACTATTGAGAGGAGTAATATGAATTTGAAAATTTCCTTCAATATTTAAAAGTTTTAAAAATTGAATATTTAATCAGTTGTTAAAATACTCACAAACTTTTAAATGGAGTTGAGTTTTCACAAAAAAAGTCCCTCATAAATTAATAATATTTAAGCATAAACTCATTCAATATAAACAGAAAACTTTAGATGTTGTATTTACATGTATGTCGAAATACTTACTATACCCATTATTTTTATTTGTATTCATATTAAGTTACAATCTTTAAAATATTTCCGTGTTTATATATATTTTCAAACTTTGAATGATAAACTAAAATGCATTTAAGTTTACAGTAGAAACTTGTCATTAAATTTGATCTCTGTATGATTAGTGACATAGATTCGAAATCGATCAAAGTTCATAATTTATTCAAAAATTACAATTTATTATGAAGATATATTAATATTCAAAATATTAATATATTACTATAGTAATATTATGAATAAGTCATATACATTTTAAATTTATTATATTACAATAAAGAATTGTGTCGATCCAATAATTTTGGAGAATTGAAGATATTTATATTACAAATATTAATATAAATATTATATATTAATATGTATTAATTAAAATTTTAATATATTTATATATCCATAGTATAGTGGATCAATACATAGATATTAATACTCATAATATTAATTCTAATATTAATCCAAAATGATTGGATCGACATAGTGGTTCATTGTAATATGATAAATTTAAAATGTATGTGTCTTAATCCTTATTTCCAGTACGGGTTAAGATTTGACAATTCACAACTATATACTTGTTATGGAGAGTTGCGTTTAGTCACTATTCTGATATGTCTTTAGATTCCGATAATATATATAATCTTGATCACAAGGATGATACAAATTAATTAACCAATGTTAATCACTTTTCCTTTTTCCATGGTTTTCTCAAGTGATATGTCTCTAGCTTTAGAATTAATAAGATAATTAACTTGAATAAACTTGATACTAAAGTATCTAAAACATTTGTTTCAAGTCAATATAATTATGTGATTCTGAGCTCTCGATTGTTACAAAATAAAAAGTAAATCACGACTGTTAAATAATAGGTGTCTTTATGACGATGATGAAATAATGTGATATCTTCACATACCTTTCTTTAAAATATTAGCTAGCAATATATAGTCACGTTTAAAGTGTGATTATGACAGTTATAACATGGCAACGTAAATAAATAAATAATGTGAACTATGAACCCCTTATTACTGCCTTAAATTGTATATATTTTTTCAACAAGTTTGTTCAGAAATAGACGAGGGTACATGAATAAATTTACATAAAAATCATGTACAAATTTTTTGTTTCATTAACATAATTAACAGAAAATCTCAAAGAAGTTCGCTTGAAGAACTATAATTAGCAATTTAACAATAAAATAAAAATTATTACATTTGATATATAATAAATTTAATATTATGTTCACACTACAAATTATTAAACCTATTCAGCAAAATTTGAACCTGGATTTTGTAGAGATTATGTATCATCATCAGTTTTGATAAGAGTTACTATTTTATTTAATAGGAACTAGTGTATTTGGTAGAGAGGTTTCGAAAAGTAGTGAACTATAACAACAATAATTTTTTTATATTATTTTAATTAATAGAATTTTTGGCTGACCATACAGATATTTGAAGTATTGCCAAATACCCACCATCAGTGGTTTAGATTATGCATGAAAAATGATATAAAATACTATATATTTGTAGATATAACTACAAAAATTTAAAGTTAGCATAATATTAGTATTTTTTGAAATGTTTAGTAATTGTTTTACCGACATAATTATGATATTAATTCAGATATGATTTGTCTTATATTTTTTTCGATAGTTCGAAAAACCCTAAGTAACCCTAAGCAAAGTGGGTGTTTAATAGTCTCTATATGTAGATCACTTTAATAAATTGAATTAAGTAATAACGGACCCAACCTCGTAATAAATTAAGCAAAAAAAAAAAAGCAAATTAATTTGTCTTCTCAACTAACAGTTAAATTGTAGGTCTTAACGGCCTCTAACTGTTTTATGGTAGAGAGACTGCAACTGTTGCAGTTGCGTTGAATGCAATTTGTGCAATTTTAAAAGAATTTTGATAAAATAATTTCTTATTGTGTGCTGCCATAAATCAAAGTCCAACAATGGTTCAGTATTATTTATCCGACTTACTTTCATTACTCCACCAGACAATAACATAGTCCAGAGCATACCGTAGAATTGACTTTGAATTGCGAAGGCTCGTGGTATGTATAATCTTCTATTAAACTGAAGATTGAATTAAAAATAATAAAAAATGCAATAACTTCGATTGAATGATGTTGAAGTTGTGGATAAAGGCTATTTAAGTTACGAGGGAATACTTTTGTATTTGTTATTTTCTTCACATTGGACTACGAGTAACTGGAGTAATGGCAACTAACGAGTCTGTGGCATAAAATTCCTAAAAATGTTTAAATTCCATTTAGTAATAAGTTTTTAAGGGCAATAAAAATTTCTCCTAAAGATGCACGTCCTTGGAAAGAATCAGATCGCAACATTGTGCGAGCATATTTTGTATTTCATATTATACTTGCTACCACCTATCGACGGATCTTTATCTTTAAACCGCTAAGGAACATTAAATTACGAATATAAAAATAATTATTTTATGTTATTTTGTGGGTAATTTATTTGCAGGCACTGCGTTTTCAATTCTATTTAAGTATTCCCTAATAATGTTTTTTTTTCTGTCTTTTTTTTTGTTTTGTTATCTTAATTCAATTGAGTTGTTACTTTCGGTTAACATGAAATATCGCAATTTGTTGCAGTAGTCAAATAATATCTTTCACTTGTTGAGGAGCAATCATACAATTTGTTGCTATTTTGTTTATATTGTAGACGTACTGAGGTTGCTGACGAGATACTTTACGGTCAGTACAAGGCATCCGCACTGCTGCAACCTACGCAAAAGCAACATATCTTGACTTATGCGTGAAATTTATTTTATTACGTACACCTGAAATATTTTTAAAAAATCTCAGTATATAAAAAATGGTTTATTTTTTTTTTGTTTGTAATTAATTATATTAAAAAATTAGATAATTTTAGTTCGGCGAAAAGTTTTGGAAAATAAATTTGCATGCATTGTTGTTAACTTTGTTTATTTAGAAAAATTGTTATTGTTATTAGTTTTCTTTTTTTGCAAGCTTAGATAAACAATCTGCTGATGTATTGAGCTAAACATTGAGAAATTGACTTGCAAATAATGTGCAGAAATTAGGCCAACTGGCAGTTTGCGTTGCTAAGTCCATTATACCTATAACTGCAAATATTTGCTGCTTGGTGAAGTGTCAGAAGCATAGGCAACCGTATGGGAAAGAATGGCAACAGTTTGGATGCGACTATTAATTAACATATCTTCGCGTTCACTGCAAATTACTTAGAAGAAAATGCGAAACTCTTACCCAAATGGCAACTCTCAAGTAGGGCAGTCGTTTATGTACACGAAAAATATTTAAATATTTAAACTTTTTTAAATATGCATCTCTAAAAATGCATCTTTAAGAATGCATCACTAAAAATGCATCACTAAAAATACATCACTAAAAATGCATTTTGTATTGTAAACACTAATTTTACAAACAGTTAATTTTGTAATAAAATCATTTAATATCGTGTATCTGTGAAAAACTTTATGAATAATAAATTATTGTTTCTTGAGCTTTTAATGTACAAATTATTATAAAAGAGATTTATTAAAATTGTGATTAATTTAACAAGACTTCGAAGATAATTTATTATTGCTGCTAGATGCATTTAATATTTTTGACATATATTTAAAAACAATTTGTTTAGTTTAGCATCTATTAGAATTTGAAATAATATATTGTTTACTGACGTATACTAATGTCATAATTTGTTCTATGCCAATGAAATGAGTTCATTATTATTACATTACATTACATTATTTAGCAGATTTCATTAATTATTATAATTATTTTGTTTTTTAATAGGCTAATTGATCAATAGTTAAATAATACGCATTTCATTTATTGACCAATTAGCCCAATTAGTTATTGATTAATTAACAAAATTATCATCTTGTCTAAATTGTAATGCAGGCATCTAGCACTTTCGATGTATCCTGTTTATTATAGCGTTTATTTATGGTATAGCCAGGAGGATATCAGGGAACAGATTTCCCCTAACAATGTAGTCTTCAGATTATACATTGCAAAACATTGCAAAAAAATATTTGATAGATCATCGTGTCTCAGCCACTGACGGTGATATTATTCTAACCATTGGTTAGTCTGCAATTTGTGCTCCATTTTTCTAATAATTTCATATTGAAATCTATAACTAATCTGATAGAAATATTATTATTAAAAGAATAAAAATGTTCTTATATATGGAATTAATGTAATAATCACTAAATCGACTTAAAATAAATAAAATCAAAGTAATAAATAAATATTCAATAATATAATAAATATTATATTTCGACTCTCTTTGAGAGTCATCAGGAGTATGGTCTAATAAAAAATAATAAAAATTACTAATATCACATTTCATTATAGTTGTTCAGTTGTCTATTGTCCATATTGTCCATAGTGTAATATGGACAATAGACAACTGTACAACACTAATGGAATGTGATATTAGTAACTTTTATTATTTCTTATTAGACCATACTCTTGATGATGACTCTCAAAGAGAGTCGAAATATAATATTTATTATATTAGTTGTCTATTGTCCATATTGTTCATAGTGTAATATGGACAATAGACAACTGAACAACACTAATGGAATGTAATATTAATAACTTTTATTATTTTTTATTAGACCATACTCCTGATGATGACTCTCAACGGGAGTCGAAATATATAATTTTTTAATAAAACAGCAATAAAGAATTTTTAGCTAATAAATAAACAATTAAATCATTATAGAATACAGGTCGCTAAACAAATTAAAAGTTTTATAATAAATATTAAATAATAAATAATTTATTATTGAAAAACTAAGTAATATTCTTTATGATCTATATATTTCTGTTCATTCTCCAATATTTTATCAGTGGATTCCTTCCAATCTGCTTGAGAGATCCCAGAAGCTATTATTGTAGTTTTGGGACACAACAATGACTTCTGTGGCTAAAGATAATCTATATTCATGCCGTTAGTCTCAGAAGCATAAGAATAAGAAGCAGTCAATGGATACTAAGTTAGAATTGTGTGATATATATATGTCATATTAATTTAATGCTATGAATGCTCAAAACATAACTTTTTTGAGCTGCTGCGTAGGAAGTGACAATATCGTGAACTATCCATTTTCGGTTGTAAGTTTGTTTTTGTCATTTCTCTGAATACTTATGGCAAACCCATGGTGATGCATAATATATAACTAATTAACCATTCTATGTTGCTTTAATCGCATTGTTCTATGACTGGTTTTTCGAAAAATCTATCTATAATTTGTTTCAATCGTAAATTATTTCGTTCGATTTAGTATTCTTAAAATATTCAAAAAGACGACAGGTATGTGATTTTCAACTCTGATCCATAATTCGTAGACCAGTATTTATAAAATGTATTTTCAATAAACTTTATTTAAATTTTTCAATTATGTATTAAAAAATGGTACTGGTTACTGTTCACAAATGTCTAATATTATTCTTTTACAACTATAACTGACTTTAGTTAAAAATTAACCTGATGTGAATAGAACTAAAATTGTTATTTGTATTTTTAAACTTTATTTAAATAGAGTAAAAATATATCCGTTATAATTTAATCTATATCTAAGAACTTGTAATAAATTTTAACTCATCCTTCCTTTCTGATTTGTACTTGATCCAAATATAGATAAAGTCCTTTAATTAAAAGTGTTCATAGGAACAATATTTCATTTCAAAATGTGGAATTACTAAAAAAATAATAAAAAAAATTAATTTGAAAAATTTTATCAATTTTTTTTTCATTTTATAATGAATGAAGTTTATGTTTAATTGCTGCACATTAAAATGAACATAAATGTTATAATAAAAATTAAAAAAAAAAATAATAAAGAAGAATAAATTTTATTTCACCACTGAAATGCCAATACTAAAGCCTGAAGCGTTGTACTCATAGGTAAAGAAGTGCTCCGCAAGTACAACACTTTCCCTTCAACATATTAAACGATGATGGCTGTCATAATCAGCACCATTAGAAGAAGACATCAACCAACCGCTGAGCATATATCAACAGGAACGTGCACACAAACCCATGGTAGATTCTGTTGAATCTGTTTCACGTTGAACGTCAGTGGGTTCAGTAGAATCTGACGAGTCGTTGCATAAAGTCAGTATTATGCGATTTTAACTTGGCTAAGAGAATAAACGCATTTCCAGCTTGCAATTATGAATGAATTTCCTCATTAGATATCTCTTCCTTTTGGCTTTTATGATGAAATAAATGTGCACGCGACAAAGTTTAGCGCTAACCACGACAGCAGTAAGCAGTCAGGAGGCAGAAGGTAGAAGGCAGAAGGTAGAAGGCAGAAGGTAGAAGGCAGAAGACAGCAGGCAGCAGGTATAAAGGCTGGATTTATTCAAATGCTGATGCAGTGCATCGCTAACAATTAGTTTTAAAACGATGACGGAAGTAAATGTTTGCATTGTTGAAATTTTAATTGCATTTACATAATTGTGCATATATGTTCATTTATAAACGTACTCCACATAGATATTACTCACATCTGATGAGCAGATACAAGCAGATACTCATTGCGTACAGTAATAGGCATTTGCACCTACGAGTAGATAAAATAATACGCAAACGTGCTGCGTATTTTAAAAATATCCTGTGCAACGCACATTTAAACTTATCAATTTCAAAATTAATTAAACTTAATTGTGTTATAAAAATAAATATTTTTTATTTATTTGTATTATTTCTCATTGTTAATCCTATAAAAAGAATATTTATTTTTTTACCACTTAACTGGTTAATGTCCGTTTTTATTATAGAAGTATGTGCGAGTTGGCTTCTATTAGGGGATCTCTTGCATTTAACTATTGTTGATAGTTAAAAAAAATAAAATTATTATTTAAGTTAAATTATATACGACTTTTATTTATTACTTCAACTGTTTATATATTTCCATATCCAGTCAATAAAAATAATTTTTTTCTTTACTAGTATAAGGTATAGCACAAAAGATCAATCATGGTCGCAGTGCTCTGTTCAAATGGGAGCTAGTACCCTGTTATTTAATATTCCTAGTATAAGGTAACTCATTTAATGCAGTAGAAACCCTACAGATTATATTAGAAATTTTATCTGAGATACTTTTTAATTTTAGAAAATATAGTAGTAATTCATATTATAATAGATTTCTGTATGTAACGCAATTAATCAATAGCAATTTCAAAAGGAAAATAAAAAAATTTATCTTCCTCAGCCATACAACTTTTGACACATTCTTGCTTTTCAATGAATATAAATCAATTAACATTTTGAATAAATTACCATAGCAGTACTCATCTTATAATTAATTGGGCAGATACACTCATCAGTCAATTTTGATTTCGAGGTAATGGTCTTAGCATATACCTATAACATATTTTTAACAAGCACTTAATGAAGTGATATATAGAGTGGTAAAACATATTTAGAATTTTTAGATATAAAAATATTCATTGTAATTTTCAAATATTAAATTTAGGCGATTTTAATTAAGTTAAAAATAAGTTAAAACTATATGTATAAGTAACTAATAGCAACAAAAATATTACATAGTCTCAATTCTAATGTAAATATCAATCCATATCTGCGATAGTCAATTATTGGTACATGGGCCACTAGAGCCACGAATGAAAATTTCTGTGCCATCTCATTGTGTTTACATATAGTATAACCTCATTAGTATAATTAGTTTACTATAGTATATTAGTATGTAGGGTGCGTGAGGTTAAAAAAATATGATTATGCAAGTGTCACAAGGGATTGCAGTATAAAAATCCTGTATTATTATTTTTTTTTTGTTATTTGAAACAATGGATTAAAATTAACACTTGAGAAAGTCAAATATTCAAAAAGAAAAGATATAGTATTTGGAAAAGTTCTTCATATTCTTCATATTATAAAACTATTTTTTTTTGACTTTGATTCTTAAAATGAAATAAAACAAATTAAAATATATCTTTACATAATAGAAATATGTTTTCTTTAAAAGGTTTGCTTTTTAAAGTGAAATAAGACATATTAATATCATGGCAATGTCCAAAAAAATGGCTTTATTGAAAATATATTTTCACGCCATCATCACTTAATTATAATTTTGAGGATATCTGTGCCGCAAATGTCTCAAATGAAACCTAATCTGGAAATCAAATTTTGGAACAGCTAATTCCATACATCGCAAATAACAGTATGAGTTTTGACTTGTGAACCAATGTTTCTGGTTTATCGAGTAGACCAATGATCTCATGTATTTCTATGTGATCTCGTAGAGACTAGATCAAATGATCGTGAAAGGCAATTTATAGAACCATTACGTGAAATTATGTGCTTGTCCAACGTTTTCTTCAGAAACCTGATTTTGTCATACATTTTGTGATAAGGTTTATACCATATTTTCAAAAACAAAGATGTTGTACTTGAACACTATTATGAGTATGTAGCGCACTTCATTGACTTTAATGTTTTTACTGGCAATATCTCAAAAGAAATATATATATATACCAATATCTCACATATCTGAACAAACTTCAAAATAAATTGAATATAAAACAACTTCCTGTAAAAACAGTGGTTGTCAATAATATTAACTTAAAAACCAAACCGCTAAGAACATCGTTTAATATTCTGCTAGTTGAACTATGAACTGCTAGATGAACGAGTTTATAGTTTATCGTTTGAATTTCTGCACTTGATACGAAATATGTACAGTTACCCGGACTTAAGACCGATAAGATACCTCAAACTGAAGCACTAAAAATGTCAAAGTTTTATAGTAAACTTAAAGAAGAATCTTTGTTTTTAAGAAATTCTGAAAAACGTATAAGTGCAATATTATCTAATAGTCATCTAATAATAACCATATTTAATATATGGCAGCCAGGCACGTAGCCAGAAGAATGTTTAAAAGGGTGAATGATCCTTTCCAAAATGAACTAATGGGCTATTTGAGCAGCCAGAATGGCCAGCCTTGAAAAAAGGAATTCTACCGTGAAGAGAATAAGAATATTATTATAAAATACAATGGATCATATGGCCGCGTCTGCATAAATTTTAGTTTACTGTGATCGTACTGTTGGTCTGACTGAAAAAGCCGATAGTTTGTTGAAAATATGAAATAATTATGAAAAATTACTGCTACAGACTCAGTACTATATTTAATAGAGGAAGTTAGATTAAAAGAAATACAACAAATATATGAAAGGAGCACAATAGATTAAAAAGTTGCAGTATACATTTTCCCAACATAATAATTATAATAATAATACCGTTTTGTTTATTTGATTAACAGTCTTGACTTTTCAAGTCTTCAGTTTGAATCTGAGGTCTAAGAAATTATAATTTTGTATCTATGTTATTTATATATTTATTATGAATTATTTAAACAACAGGGTTCTTGGTTGCCTGTGGAAGAGAGAACTCTGATCGAAGTACATATTTTATGCTGAAGTATTACAAAGTTTTTTAAAATTATAAATAACCAAAATTAAAATAAGACTTTTTTATAGTTTAGTTTTAAATTTCAATAGTTTTCTCTTGCCGTTTTTAAAAAAAAATTTAAATAATTTTATTTTGTGAAAAATTTAACTTTGCGGTCATTTGAGTCAAATAATTCGTTTGCATTCCATCATAGCCGCTTCATGTTTCATCGACCAAAAACAGGCATAGAAAGACACGATAATAAATTTATTTTTATAAATGCCTATTTCAAACAGTAAACAGCGAAAGCAAAAAAAAGTATGGAAAAAGTACTAGAAAGATGTATTGTACTGGTACTAGCAAAATGCGAGGTAGAACTGCTGCTGGTGATACTGCATGCTCCATTGCATGATGCACTTCCACTACGCAACATCGTCGAGGCAGCAGTTGCATGTGAAGTTCCTGAAATAGCATTAAGTATGTAAAAGCAGAATCCGGCTGCTTTAATGCAATTGCGTTGTGCTGTTTTTTTTCTGTTTTTGGTTTTTTCTCTATATAAATAGGCAATGTTTGGCAGAAGGCACTCATAATTCACAATCTGCAGCATAGAAACAAGCAGCAGCAAGATAACAAGCTCGAAGAGTTGCTAAACTTCAATGCACTTAAAATGTGCCCATTACTCGCACTAAACAGAAAAGAATCGATAGGAATGGAATGAAAACATCTTGCCAGAGACTCTAAATGCATGGGCTGTATGGTATAATACCACCCGCCCATTGTTGCTAATAAGTGCAATGTTGCGGCACTTTTTAAAATTGTGAAGTAATATTGAAAAAAAAAAAAAAAGCACTTCTACAGATGCAAGTACTTACGAACCGCGTTGCGAGTACATTTTCGAAATATGTGACGCTTGTTTTGTGTCTTTAGGTTAATCAAGTGGCATGGGAATGCTATTTTTATTCCATTCCATTGGCAGGAATCTTAAATTGAGTGCATTTGCCGAAGAACTGTTGCAAGACCTAGTGAATTTCCTTTTTAAGTAAATAAACAAACGAACTTAAAATCAATTGGATTTCATTTATAACACATCTCTTTTCGTTACAAATGTTTTTTTTGAAATTTTTTACACTTTCGAAATCAGGTGAAGTGCAATATTCACGCGCATAAAAAACACAAGAAAAAATATCTTTTATTTATTTTGCATTTTGAACACGTGCGAATGAATTTAAAAAAAAACTAAAGTAAAAAAATAATAAAATCTACCTAAATAAATTTGTTTACATTTTTGGTTTGTGTCTGAGTTCTTTCCTCAAAAGTATCTTATTAATTTAAATTAAATTACTAATAATTTTTTTTCTTCGAATTAATATGCAGAAAAGCGAGTAAAGCAAAAATAATCAATTATGGCCTGTAAGTATCTGTTTTTTAAATATTTTAACTGCTTTGTATGAAAACAGTTTAGGAATGACGAACACCAAAATATTTCTAAAACATTCTGGATTTCTTCTCTCGCATTTTGATGAAGTCATTTAACGTTTGGTTAAAACGCTCGTATTTGCACAGCGCAAATTGAGTTTTAAAATTAGATACACCAGATATAGAGCAACTTGTGAAAACGGGAAAATGAACCCATATACATCATTTTTAAATGTATTTATTTTTAAAATTAAACTGCCTTTTTAATATTGCTTATATATAGATAATATCCCCATCGAAGTAATTAATTTATGTTAAATTAAAAATTTAACCCATATACATAATTTTAAAATGTATTTATATTGAGTATTAAAACGGCTTTTTATTATCATGTATATCCAAATGTCTTTAAATTATCACAAATGTAATTATAATTTTTACAATGTACAATATATTCATTTTCAGCTCTTGTAGTACAAAAATTGAACTATATTGTTAAAAATTACCAAGACCATCGCAATCTAAAATGCTAATAGGAACTTACAACCTAAAATGCTTCAAGGATTGTATAAAACTAACAAAGCATAACATATGAATTATTACCGCAATACTAACCGGTCACTGAAGATTGAATAATCTTCTAACAAGATTAGAAATTCAATCCCACTGAGACTGCAAGTACTGTAGATAAGAGAAAGAAACACAAGCAGAAGAAACTCCTGGGAGGCTATTTCATGGAACATAGGGATTCAAGGCTACAAAAGATAGGCTCCGTACTGTCTTTAATTAAAAAAATCGGACTTGCAGAAATACTTTATTTCTTTTTTTTATAATAATAAACTTTAGTCTGTATATTCTGTTAAGTAAATAACATATATATTAGTTTCATATAGTAAGCACTCAATATTAAATTTTGAGTCAGCAATATAACAAGTTATGTCAGATAAATATAGCAGTCGGCCAAGTTGATCAACTCCCTTGCACTCAACAAGTTCATTGACAGATATAGGAAAATTGAGCAATTGTTCCCTTAACACCATCATCGCCGCAACTTCTATAGTATTCATCAGTTTTATGGTATGATTAGATTTCACTCTCTTGAAGTTAAGTTTCGGAAAATATAGCCGAGTGGTTCGAGTGCCGGTTATTTTATCGTGCTATGCTTTTAAACTTCAACATGAATGCTACAGCTATTTATTTTCTCAGCATATCCAACTCAGATCGGTTAACACGTACCTTCAGTGGTTTACGCAAGGTAGTCCTAAAAGTACCGACGCAGAGAATATTAGTTTTATGTGCCTTATATACACATTTGAAATATGCAGTTTTCTAGATTATTAGTTTTCATACTATTATTCCGAGAAATAAAATGGGCTTGACTATAGATGTGTAAAGCTAATGCAATATTTACGGAGTTAGGCCTCGCCCGATCTTTACTTCTGTTTTAAAAAATTTAAACAAATATTAGTTTTCCTCCTATATTCTTAATGTTAAATTAAAAGTTTAATTTCCAATTTAAAATCAATTTTTCTGAAAATCTTAATTGCTTAATAATTTTTTTAAATTTTTTCTGTTTTTTTTTTTTGTACATTAACACTTTATCATATTACAGGAATTTTTTGTGAAGTATAGCAATTTTCTATCGATAATGTATAAATTTCCTATTATTTTGAAGATATTATTTTCGATTCATAGATTTAATAGTAATTATGAATTACAATAGTTTTATTTCACATTAATCTTTACATTTAACAAAAATTTAGAATATTTTGCAGTTTATTTTGGTTAGACATCTTTGTCAGAGTTAATTGTAAACATTGCCTCTGTACATTACTAAAGTCAAATTTATTTAATATCGTAAAAAATCACATTTCTTGACTTAATATATATATAATATATTATTTAAATAAATTGTAGTGAAAATTGTAAAATTTATTAAAGATCATTATAATATATAGAATTAAATGGATTGTTATTTAAAAATTAGAAGTTTTCGAATAGAAATGAAAAGACAATAACAAACACTATAGCTAATTTATTTGGCTGACCATACAACGCTGTTTCGAGCATTGCCAAGCACTCATCAGCAGTGTTCTTAGGAAATATTCGAATTTTCGAATTAATTTCTTGTTTTAATTTCTAAATGAGTAATATGCTGTAAGGCAGATCGGACTCTATATCCTAATACTATCTAATGTTTTAGAAAATTTTTTAAGAGTTAAACTGTTGAAAGAGGGTCTTGTGAAAGTAAATATAAATTTAACATTTTGTTGATCAATGAATAGTGTTCTTAAAAAATTGGAAGAGACATGTTATTATAAGGACACTTGAATGCATTGATAATTTATTAAAAACACTGCATGTAAATCAATCTAAATTTATTATTACTTGTTACTACGTCAGTATTTTGCACTGATTTCTAAACTATTTGATATTCAATAATTTTGAATATTTAAAAATAGTAGTTGTTTAATTTTTTCTTAGTAATCAATTATAATTGTATTCTGATACGTTTCAATGTTTCATGACGTATTCATTAAATAATGCATTTACAATTTTAGAATGAGCATTTTAAGCGTTTCATTCATGATTTTATCTGAATTTAATTGAAAGTAATACCATTTTCATGTTCCAACAAAGTTCTTAATGCATGAAGTCCAGTACAGAAATAGATGTTGCTAAGACTTATAAGTAAAATTTTTAAACAAATGATTGGTTTGTTTGCATTTTAGCATATTTGTGCAAATTAATACAAAATGTTTTTAAAGTTTAAGTTTGTACCAAACATTTTTCGCACTTAAAATATTTAGTTTTTTTTTTTGAACATAAAATTTTAAATCAATTTTTAAATAAATCAAAGGTAACCGCTTAGATACAATGTTTCAAAAGTCACTAAAGGTGCATTTTATCTGAAATGACACTAACCTCTAAAGAGCTTTAGCTTTGTATTGTAAATGTGTTAATTGAAATAAATGAATCTAAGTTTGTCATTGATTTCCATTAGAATTTTTTTTTGCAAAACATCCTTTTAAATACACAAGTAAGTAAGCAGTGCTATATGGATATATAGCATATATACGATATATAGTTTCTAATTTAAATTTTTTGTTTTTTCATATTCTTTTAAGATTTGTAGCACATAATGCACTATATATAATTAAAAGCATAGAAATAGTTTAAACGCAAGTCAATGATGCAATTACATACGACATGTTAATAAGAATAAAGCTCAAAGCATACATTTTGCAAGAAACTTACATAGTTGAATTTTAAACAACAAAATATTTGTTTTATGAATTTGTGGTATACTATATAGTTTATCTGAATCTTTATCGTATATAACTTCGCAATGTTTTTGATGTCACATAACCAAAAATATTTCAACGCAAACTTCCGGCAGTGCGTATATTTATTTTATACAAATAAATTCGCTAAATTTTGTAATAGAATGCGTACAGTTCTTTGTAGTTTGGTTTTTTTCCTTTACAAAGTAAGATAAACAAGCTGGAATTTTTTTTTTTTTTTTGCTATATTAGCGGCATTGAAGACATGAAAGAGTCAACCACAAAAATTTGAGATATTTTCGTTACTAGTTTCGCTGCACGTGTCAGATATATTGTATAGTAGCTATACAATTCAGCAAACATTATATCGAGAGAAGCAAAATTAAGTTCTATGAATATTTTAGTTAAAAGTTTAATGAATAAACTACAGTTGTGGACAACTTTCATTTATTCGCTGATAACATACTAAATGCGTGTGGTCTGCCAAAGAGAAAAATTCAAGCACATATGTACTGTATTGTATATAAAAAATATAATTGTATTAATTATTATTATATTAGTGCAAAAAATATATATGTTATAGGCTTGTCTATAGTATACTTTCATTATCTCATCACAGAAAATGAAAGTATTTAAATTGTCTTTCCCTTGCGGATAAACACATTTTTTTTTTTTTTTTTTTGCGGCAAGGAGGAGTGGAATGTCTACGCACTAACCACCTTCCGGCGCCCCGGAAGGTGAGTGCCCGACTCGCACGGGCTAAACCACTCCCCCTCATTCCTAGACCTTTTTCTACCCCGGGACTACGTTAGTATTACTTCGGGGTAGGGTCCCTATTAGTCATTTAAGACTTCCATCGGTGTGCCTTGCGTCCAGGCTCCGCTACTGTTGCAGATAATTAATCTTGCCCTACAGTCTACCTTTTCCAATCTCAGAGTATGTGTTCCGGCTCTCATTCGTGCTCTTCGTTTAAGATTAGATTGCGTCCAGATCTTTCTTCTTTTCTTTTAGAACATTTCCGATGAATTGCGTGATTTTGTTCCAATTTTCTGCTCGTTCTATCATTTTTTCTACAATATTATCTACTGTAAAGTGACTTATATATCCTGCAAGTAGTGTTCTTTCTCCACGCCATCTTTCGCAGTTGAAGAAAGTATGCTCAGCATTGTCCTCGACTGATCCGCAATATATACAGTTGGGCTGCTCTGCTTTTTGCATTCTGTATAGATATTTCCGAAAATATCCATGACCAGATAGGAACTGTGTGACATAATAGTCAATCTCGCCGAAATTTCTTAATGTCCACGACTTTACGTTCGGAATCAGCTTTGCCGTCCATATTCCTCTTAAATCGGAGTTCCACCGTTGTTGCCAGATCTGAAAAGTTTGTTCTCTTATATCTTGAAGGTCTGTTGAGTTGCTTGTCGATCTCTGTTTCCAGCGTTTCTTCCGTTCATGTGCCTGAAGGTCGATAGGGATGATTCCACTAATCACCAGAACTGCAGGCTCGGATACGGTTCGATATGCAGAAGCTACCCGATGAAGCTACGGATAAACACATTGCATATATATAATATATCTAAAATATCACACTTTATATATATTACTTTATACTATATATTTATATATAATTTAGACTTATAAGTCTATAATAAATTTAGTTTCATAGCTGGATATTCCGAGTTCTTAAATTGATGTATATATGAA
>NC_051847.1:170841814-170851180 GCF_002237135.1 Teleopsis dalmanni
AATACATAAATTTCAGTCAGTAAAATAGTAATAAATTTATTTTTTACTTATTTTCGTTTATATTTCATTTCTTTTTTGTTTTTGGTTAATCACATAAAATTTTATAACTTCAATGAGGAAAAAAATATATATTTTTTTTCTAAGTAAACGAAAAAGTTTAAGAGGTTCAACAGCATTCGAAAGTTAAAATTTATGTTAATTTTTGTGAAAGAATATGTAATCCAGTTTGCTCTTAATTGAATTAGAAAATTTTTGAATTTAAAAAAAAATCAATATTTCGAAAATAAATAAATTAAATTATTGAGATATTATGTTAATTTATTGCTTTTTTCACTTTCTTTTCCATGGATCATATTATTTCGAAAGAAGGAAATGTCCTAACAAGACAAAATGAACGTAGCACACTCTATTGACTTGTATATAGTCATTCGCTAAGTCCAGCTATTGTTTAATATAATTTAAATGTGGCCTAAAACTGAATACTGTCAAAAAAGGGTTAAAATTCTCAAATTAAATAAAGTCTTAAATTCCATTATAAAAAAAAGTAATAAGGTAGAATTTTTCGATTGAGCTTAAATAATACTGTTGAATTAGATTAAACATATTGCTTGGTCCATTCTGTTAAGCTATATATCAGAAAATATTTCATGTATCGGCACACATATTTTTCTAAACATTTAATCAGCTCTGAAATCTTTAATAGCATTTTCGATTTACTCAAAGTTGATCTGAGAATAACTTAAGTTTTTTTAAATACTATCTAGAAAATATATAAAAATTTTCAAATAGATACCAGGATAAACTGCATAGGAAAACAAAAAAATCCAGACTATAAAATCTGTAATAGTAAATTAAATTTACTAAAAGTTCATTTGAAATTATTTTAAATTTTTTTAAATACTATCCAGAAAATATACTATATTCTTAAAATAGATGCCGGCTTAGATTGCTTAAGAAAACAAAAAAAAACCATGCTCTAAAATCTTTAATGGTATTTTCAATCTACTATAAAATCATCTGAAATTGTTTTGAAATACTGTCCAGAAAAAAATACTGTAATTTTAAAATAGATACTAGGATACACTGCATAAGAACACAAAGAAATCTAGGTTCTATAACAAAATCTTAAATGGTGTTTTCAATTTACTAAAAGCTCATTTAAAAATGTTTTAAATTTTTTACATACTGTACAGAAAAGATACTACAATCTTCAAAAAGAAAACTCCGCTACTTTTTAAAACAATTTTATTAGTGATTGAGGTAAAAACAGCCTTTCTAACTTTACTGTTCAGCCCAAAAATATAGCGATGTAATAATTAAGATGAAATTCGTTTTAAAATTTAATAGCAAAAATATAAAAATCTCGCTTTCTAACTCTACTATAAAGATCAACTGTTCAAATCGAAGTTACCATATAAGCTCAATTAAAGGTATGAGTTTGGCGTCAGTCTTGCTACACTATACTCTCGGTCACAAGTGAAATTTTTTTCTCATCTTACGCGAGCAGTTTTTTGTTAAATATATTCCTTCTGGCAGATATTACCGTTTTCTTTTTATTACTTAAGCCATTTTTAATTTCAACTCAGTCAAATTGTTTATTATTTTTAGAATCCATATTTAAAAGTAACTTTCCTAAATCTATTTTTCTTAAAAAACTATAAACTATATTAATATTTTCTTAATTAACAAAAAAAATCTTTTTTTCTCTTCCAGGTGTGGTTTAAAAATCGTCGTGCCAAATGGCGTAAACGTGAACGTAATGCTATGAATGCAGCTGTTGCTGCAGCTGATTTTAAATCCGGTTTTGGATCTCAATTTATGCAACCATTTGCTGATGATTCACTATATTCCTCATATCCATACAATAATTGGACAAAAGTACCTTCACCACTTGGTACAAAACCCTTCCCATGGCCAGTCAATCCACTTGGTTCAATGGTTACCACAAATCACCATCAAAATTCAGTGAATTGCTTTAATACTGGTGCCAGCGGTGTTGCTGTTAGCATGAATAACTCAATGTTACCAGGTACGATGGGCTCCACATTGACCAATTCAAATGTTGGGGCTGCACCCTGCCCTTATACAAATCCCGCTAATCCTTATATGTATCGTGCCGCAGCTGAACCTTGCATGACATCTAGCATGTCTTCCAGCATAGCTACGTTACGCTTAAAAGCGAAACAACATACAACCGGTTTCGCAAGCCCCTATTCAGCGCCTTCACCGGTTTCGAGATCCAATTCAGCAGGTCTGTCAGCATGTCAATATACTGGCGTTACTGATGTTGTTTGAGAAAACGCCCTCGGGGCTCTGCTCAATCAGCATCAGCACCATTTACAACATTTCTCTAGCGGCGGTAATGCATCAGTTGGACATAATTTGCATCATCTACACAACAATAACAACAACAATAATCTATTAAATAACAACCATTTGTTACTGGATCACAACGGTGGCGGCAGTAATGATAAATCACCACTTCATCATCAACAGAATGATTTAAGTGGTGGTAATGGTAGTGCTAATGGTTTAATGGGCCCAAATGGTACCAATGACAATGGCGAAGATGTAGAAGAAGTCATTGACTAAGATTGCTTACACATGCAATGGGTGTCTTAGACTTGATGCAATAAATAATATAAAATGAAATAATTTAAAAATAAAAATGAATGTATGGAAATTAAATTAAAATTTAATTGTTAATTGTAAAAACAAAAAATAATTAAATATATTAATGAATAAGAAATTTACATAAATGTAGCTAAAGCCTATGTAACTAAGCCAAAAATATTTGTATGTAAAATTGTTAGGAATCCCAAAGAACAATAACTACTCTTAAAAGAAGTTTGTAAAATTCTATGCTAGTTAATAACTTAACTTAAAAATTTATATAAATATTTAATAATTTTGCTTATTTACAAAAATTTTTACATTTTAGTTTGTTTTATTTGTTTTTTTTTTTAAATATTTCTCAACTTCAATAATTATTTTTTTATTATCTTTCTAAATTTTTATTAACTAAGAACTATAAGCTCTGTTGTATATAGATAAATAATAATTAAAATAAAAGTAAATATTAATATTTAATATAATAAATATAAATAAAAATTGCAGTTTAATATAAAAATAACTCTGTTGCAACTAAAATTAATTAAAAAAATAAAAAATAGAAACTTGAAATATCTACAAAAACGACATTATTCAAATTATTTTTTACAATTTTTTTTAATTTTTTTACAAAATAAATTATTAAAGTCATTCACCATTAATAATTTTTAACTATTATTTTCATGTATTTATGTATGCACTTTGATTGAACACAAATTTTTAAAAACCCTTGTAACTAAAAATGAAAATGAAATGTAAACAAATAAATATATATATCTTTCCAAATAAAAACAAAATATAAAAGTATATATAAATAAAAACCTTTAACCAAAGTATTTTATCAATGACAGTTTTTAAACAGTTGTCTAGTCGTATGAAAAATAGAATTAAAAACGCGAAAATTGCAAAAAAAACTTAATTAAAAAATCTATATAAAAATATTAAAATCAAATTATTATAATATATTCATAGTTTAAGGTAATATTAAATTTAAAAAAAAAGAAAAACAATTGAGAACAATAAAAATTCATAAAAACCTTCAATTAAAAAATATTTCGTTTAGATTTTATTCAGCTGTGGATATAGAATTTATCGAGAAGTGGAATATATAGTTGATCTCTTCAAGGTCTTGATGTTTGAGAACACATTTAATTCGATAGAGACGATTTTTTCAAATAATAATACTAATAATATAGAAGACTTAAAGTGTGAGAAAAGTAATGAGATTATCTTTACAGTCTTAGCAGTTACTAAGTACTAGGTTCATTACAATTAAAACCCAGAGTTTCATTTGATCTATGCGGTTTAAGACATTGCGAGATATATCATAATATTATTATATCATAATATTATTATATTATAGTATTATAATACTATATATTATATAGTATTACATATACTGTACACACATTTTGATATTTTGTGATTATATACGAATATTTTTAATTAAAATCCACAATAATATTAAAGGAAGTAAATACATTAAAATTTTAATAAGAAAAAATGTTTAATAATCAAATAATTTTATAAAATATTGAATTTAAAAATTTAGGAAGAATGGAATAAAATCAAACTATAAACGTGACTATAACAGCAAAATCTATTCATTAATATTATGATAATTATTCGAGTACATAAAAAATCTTGTTTTGAGGATATATTTTTAACCATGTTATTTTTATTAGACATTATACTAGTATCATATCTGTGTTAAAAAAGATTAAAGTGGCAACTTTGTGTCGAAATCCATTTGAGCTCAAATATTGCCTAGTTGTGATATTACGGACTAGCGCTTTATTATAGCTAGCTAGAAATAGTTAGCTAACTAAAGATAGCTAGCTACAATTCATCAACAATATACTGATTTAAATAAGTAGATCAATAGAAAATGTATAGGGCAAAGAATGAAAGAGAATATTCTGAACCATCAATGCAAGATATGAAATGTGAATATGAACACTGAGATTATCGAAGATTATTAAAGAGAAATAGCGGATTAAGAGTTTTAGAAAAAGAATTTCAGTTACTGATATCTTTGTAAAATATCGAAAAGAGATTTTTACTTTATAAATAGTTATACAGTCGAATAGTTTTTGGAGATTAGAGGTTTTAGATGTAATAAATTATGAAATTGTAGTTTAGATCAATTAAAAACAAAACTGATTGCCATCAAGCAAGCATTAAAAACTTATTTGAATATATAGATATAGGCTTGAAAGATACTGATACTACTATTCTGGTATTTAACAACCAGAATGGATCTAAAAACGAAACCAATATTTTGATATTGCCAATCTAATTGAACAAAATTTTGGTACTAAAACTTCAGAACATTGTAAAGTTTATAAATAATCATTACTTTTTCCAAGTCAAGTTATGAATACTTCTACCGCGATAGTACAAAATTTCGAACTTCATTATTATGATATATGTCATACATATAACCGATAGTGTTTATATTAATTAAGTCGCATCAAGCATAAAGACTGCAACTAATGCAAGCTTTGCTTAATTTGATTATTCTTAGATCTATTTAGACTTCGAGAACTGTCAATATTTTTATTTCCTGACTCAAATTGTTTTAGGTCTTTGCAATCTTTGCAACCTATTTAACTAAACAACTTCATTACTCTCAAATATAAGTCATATATTATTGGGTTGGGTTATCCATGCGTAGTAAACTGATGCTTACTTTTGGGCCTGTAACGTGGTGGGTTCCACAGCTCCAATAAAAATAAGGTGAAAGCCTCGGATAGGCGATGGATAGCTATTGATCGGACTGGCTGGTCTATAATGATCAACTAATTAAGTAAGTAAGCAGTGATGGTATGATAATACCACACTGATATTAACCTCATAGTACGTTTGTTGACGATTCACTGACGCTTTGAAAACAATTCTAAGATAATGAATATACTCTACAATTACAGTTACAGCAGTGAAAAAGTTAAAGAAAACGCTTCACATTAACTTCGTTATTATGTTGGGATTAACTTTTAGAGGATTTTCGTCATTTATAAGATCTCGCTTCAAGGAAGATTTAAGTGAACCCCTTGAAATCACGCTAGTAAACTAATACGGTTATTATTTTTCTGACCATTGACAAGGAATATATGTGTATGTAATATTGTATAAAGAGATGTTTCATATTTTTCCTATTCCTCTTTTAATATATCACCAAAACTTCGTAATATATGGAGTAAGTTTGAATTTTTCCCAAAAAAAATTTCTAATCTTCACTAATAAACATATTTTCAATTATCACAAAGCGAGTGATTAATTTTCCTCAGCATATATGATGAAAAAAATCCACTGTCAAACCGCACATGACACTATTCAAATTTAGCCGAACCTCCCTTGGACCATTGACTGCATGAGGTGAAGAATAATGAATGATTTTTCAGACCAAAAGAAATTAAAATCAAAATCAAATTGTAATTTATTTACCACAGAGTTAACTTGCATAAACGCCAAAGAAGAGAAACAACAACAAAACTCCTGATAGACGTGCCAATATAAATTTAATAGAAAAATTGATAACACCACTACAATCTGCATTTCAGTTTCGAAAAACCTAAACAACAGCATCACTGGGACTTAAAGTCATTTCTAGAGAAAGAAGCTGTCGGAAGCCGCAAACAAATTACATTTCTGTAGCGCACTTAATTACCTTAAATGGTTCAGTCTGCTTCAAATTATTTTTTTTTTTTTCGTTTTTCTTCTTACCACCACCACCACCATCAAAGTCATTCCTATTCAAAGCGTTTTGCACGAAACTGGTGCAGAATCCATCCATCAATTTATTCATTAGAATGAAATTATGTCGAATTTATATGCACCCCACCGCTGCAGCTACCCGAGCACAAAGTGTACGACCGACATAGAATGGGCCACATGTTTCTTGGCTCATTTCACTTTATATGATCGCCCTCGGTTCGCTGAGTAGAAAATCACCGCACAATAAAAATAATAATAAATATAAAAGAGGACAAGGCGTAGTGCCACTTTGTCTTCCTGTCTTACCGTTTCTACTACTGTTTGCACCGTCTATACCATTGTTTGCCTATGCAAAATAACTACGCATAGAGTTGCACTGCTTTTGGTTTAAGTATAGGTAAAATTTATATCAAATTCAGGGATGGTTTTTGTACTTCTTTCTTTTGCTATTAAAAAAAACTTGTTCAGTTATCCGCTACTGATTTTGTGGTAGGAACAACTAATAGGCCAATGTTGTGGTTCGAATCGTCGTGGCACAACAAAAACGGATATTCTCTGTATCCTGCTGTGTTGCATACAGAGCTAAGAAGGCATACAACAATAATTTGGTGAAATTAAATTTGCGAATAGGGTGCGTCGCTGTCGCGATTGCCAAAAAAAAACTATTTGAATATTTTTTTCTTATTTCTTGCCGAGCGTTAGAGGCATTGACTTGCCGTACATTAACTTTTTTGACACTTCTTCTTCTTACCGTTGCTCTTTTCATTTCTTCCAGGAAAGAGATTTTGATTTATCTTATTTATTTATTTATTATTATTATAACTTTTTTTATTTTGCTTGGAGCAACTCTAAGCTGTTGTAAATGTTTTAATAAGATTGATTTTATTGCCACTGCGTGGTTGAAGGGGTTGCTTCTGTAGATGTGGTGTGCTTGGTGTGCCAATTATATGTGTGTGTTCCAAAAGGGTTAATAAGTTGTTTTCCTGCTGTTTTAGGACTTTATTATATTCTGTTATATTATGCATTCCAACTGGGTAAATGTTTATTTCCGTGTAATTTACTTTTGTTTCCTTTTGAGTTGGTGCGTTCTCATTTCTATTGTTAAAGAAGTTAAATGAAATTAGCAATTAAATTGTTATTGCCATTTGGTCATAAGGTGATACCAACAAAAGTTCATACAAGTGAGAATTAAAGGAAACCATTTCTTTATCTGAAATATAACACATTGGCTGATAAGTCTTTATGATAACACGCTGGCAATGCTAGCAATAAAAAAAATTATATAAATTTTAAAAAGTAGCAATTTTCTAATGATATATGTCAAAATTACATGACTTTTGAACGAAAACTCATTAAGTTACAGCTGCTTTGATTGTTGAGTACAGTTTCAGGTCAGAAGATAGGTTTTCACTGATCTCAATTTTTCGCCGTTTTGCCACGACATTCTTCGCAAGAAACCAAAGGATAGAAAAATACGGACTAAACCCATCGCGCCGAATTTAGATAATTTCCCAAGTATTTCGTTCTTACCGATGAACAGTCTCACAAACTATCAAAAAATACTTCCTTAAAAACCTATTCATCAGCTATTCAGGCTCTGCTCCATCCAAAGATATGGTAGAAAAGTGGTTAACTGACTTCAAACAAGGCCGTACAACTCAAAAGAGATAGTTACCCCGAAAAATATTATAAAAGTTCACAAATCGTTTTGATAATCCGTAAAATGAAAATTCATGATATCTCAAAGATTTTAAAGTAACCTGACGGCTTCATTTTTCTTAAACATTTGACTAAGAGAAAACTCTTCTCGAAGTGAATGCCAGGTTTGTTGACAATTCATCCAAAACAAAAACATGTCGATGATTCTGAGAACTGTTTGGAGCTGCGAAATCGATTGAAAAGGATCTTTTTAATCGCTTGTAACAATGGACGAAACTTGGTTTGATCATTTCACTTCAAAGTCCAATCGGCAGTCAACTGAGTAAACAGTAGTCGGCTAACCTCGTCTAAAGCAACTAGAAACGCAATAGACAGATGAGAAAATTATGGCATTCGTATTTTAGGATACACGTAGAATTTTGTTATCCACTAACTCATCAGTAATGAGATCTATATAGTACAACTGGTGCATTTAGAGCAGGCCAAGCGATGACCATATATGAGGAAAAATTATTTTTCATTAAGATAATGCACTATGGCTAAATTGTACAACTTACACTTGGAATTGCTTGCGCACCAATTGCATTCGCCAGATTTGCCGCTAAAGATAACTGTAATCGTTTACAGAAAGACATAAAGAACTGCTCTATTATTGTATTACTCTTGAAAGAAATATTGCGTTGAATGAAAGCATTGACATCAACATTATTTATGGTAACTTTTCACTTCTTCTTTCGATTCGACAGATTATTATTTATAAGTCTGTTCAACATCCTGGCGAAGGGCTGTATGTACTTTACAGAAAATCTTACTCACTTACTTAAATGACTACAACAACCCGTTACTATATTTTGGCTTGACGCAGCTTAACTCTCCAGGGAGGGACCTCTACTGCGTGCCTTCCTTCTGCAGTCTCGTTTATTAAGTGTGGTTATTGCTCCCTCAACTTGAATGAGAAGATTAGTATTAAAAAACACTATACCAAAGTGTTGATATGCACAAGAACACCCGGTATGGTGAAAACATGACGTTTATCCGATTTATAGCTATAATGCTTGCAAACTAGGCCACATCAAAAATTAGAGATACATGTGATATATGGGTTTTGACAATTTTTTCTTCTGATTCTTTAAAATTTAATTTATTGAATAAAAACAAGAATATTTTAAATTTGGCTACTACCCTTTTGGCCAAATACTATTTGCATATTAATGTAAAATGCTTTAAGGCTTAAAAGGAAGGAAGTAGAATATATTTTTGATTATGGTATAACTAGAACCTTTGTTATTTTTTTTGTACTTTTTTTATGCATCACATATACTTGTTTTGCAACATTAATTATTTTATGTGAAATTGTTTTAAATTCTTATTAAATTCCGT
>NC_051847.1:170851280-170867096 GCF_002237135.1 Teleopsis dalmanni
TTGTTGTCTTTACTTATATTCATTCTATGAGTTAATATTTATATTGTTAATATTTAATAAAACAAATTTATTTGTGTATGACATGTAAAATATTTTTATTATTTTTATTTATTTTCTTACTCGTGTTTAAATATAAATAAATTCTGAACCTTTGCTGTTCACTAAACACGTGTCTTGAATGTCAGAAATCTCAGTGTTATCATTAACCAATTAACTCTTTTGGATATGAATAATCTTTGCCGTCAATCAATGTCATCTAAGTCGTAGTTGATGAGCGGTACCGAAAAAATGTATCAAAAACGAATACAAAAGTTTACATTTTTTATTGAGTAGTTAAAAAAATTATGAATCATTTTTTTCTTTCATAAATTAGCGACAATTTACTTAAGTACATAGTGACTTCGAAAAAATGTTAGCTAATCCGAAATTTGAGAGTGTGGATTTGCGTTATATATTTCTCATAGTATCCTACGTTTCTTAACTTGAAAGCATGAAAATAATATAATACAATATTAATTATGTCGTATCCTATATATTCTGTGTAAAGAGATTTCAAAAACTCTTAACACAAGGTTTTCAGAAGGAATGTGTAGGTAGCTAATTAAATCGATTAATTTATGGAACTGATGTCTGATAAAAGAGTTGCTTTCATGTTTTCGGTAAATACTTTTATCTCATTTTTATTTTTATCAAATTTTGATTACGTGTTCTGTGAGAAGTTATTGAATAAACTAGTAATGATACTATCTATCGAAGGAGTATTTTGGCACAACAGCATAAAAATTTATCAACTGTAATATAGCTTATTTGATGTCTGTTTACAACGACGAAAGTTCTAAATGATTAAAAGAAGCCCTAATCCGAAGAAGTTCTAACATAGTCCTAGGGTTAGATAAGGTCTCTAGAAATGAGTGGAAACAATTTAATCTTGCGAATTGAACACTTACTTTCCGGGATATCGGTGTGGATACGCATTTCTTGACTGCTCGACGTAACATTAAAAAACAAAAAAAAATATAAAATTGATCGCTTTTAGTACTGCCTTTATGTTATAGAAGTCAATCGTACTTAATATCTCAGCTCATGTTTTAATAATTAGTAATACGTGAAACAGTTGTACGGTCCGACAAAAACTTAATTAATGAATTAACAAAAATTTTGTTATTGTGATTTACCTCTCTCTCTCTCTCTCCATTAAAACAATAGTATCTACTAAAAACGTGATTTAATTCGTCATAATTGACTTTACGGATCAAATTTAATATAATAATTAAAATTGAATGTAATTAGTTAGTAATTAATTTAACCCCATATACTGTAAATTGAAATTGAATGTAAATTCTTCAATAATTAAGTTACAGAAATTATATTATGTCTATAACTCTGTTAAATATGTTAATGTAGGTATGGGAATTTTTAAAATTAAGTAGGAAAGCTTGAAAGAACAGGTACTTATGATAACTTAGGTTTCATAAACTTTCCCATATAGAGGATATGTCAAACTTTAATAAATTAAGTATTCCGAAACAGATATTGTATTTGCTTGACATTTATACTTATTTATACTTCTTAATACTGATAAAATACATCAGGATATGGATAGATATTTCACAAAAGTGAACCATAGCTGTTTATTAATTTCATATGATTTCATTTGAAAGTACTATATTTTATATGTAGAGAGTATATATATTCCAAAGTCATAAAACAAACTATCGTAGAAACTGGTTCGTGAATGACCTAATCTGACTTTAAAACTCAAAATTATATAAAAAGTTATTTTATATGTATGTTGTTTATTTAACTATACTCTTGTTAAATATTTTATGCTATAAATAATGTATTAAAAAAAAATATATTTTATTTTATATAAAATTAATTTCTAAATGAAGTTTGAATGACTTGGTCAAACATAAAACGTTTGAAATAATTTCAAAGTTTTTAATCTCATATAAAATTTTCCATTACTTTACTTTATCAGGCATCTCTGCCTCTTATGATCTGGATTTTTTAAACATATTCTATAAATTATTTATATATGTTTAATGAAAAATATAATACATACCAATAATATTAAAATTTTTTTTTCACTCGATTCTCGTTGTGGACCTCTGTTAGCACATGAGTACTTAGTTAAAGGAATGTCAACGGCTGTTTAAGCCAAATGTCAAGTATCTTAGCATTGCAAAAATACTTTGAGTTTCACTTGAAACCTCATTTTTAAAGAAAACAACAAAAACAACCATAAAAGCGGTAAGAGAAGTGGTGGTAGAGGTAACGGCAGCGGCAGCGATGATCATGAGCGATTGCAAATGCTAGTGTTTACTCAAGCGATGACTGAATTATCAGAGACGCAATGCAAATGCAAATTTCACATTTTAAACATTTCACAAGTCTTTCAAAAAACTCAAAAAAAAGAAGAAAATGAAGTCGGAAAGATCTTCAAGATACCTTAAGAAATATTTTTAACAATTTTTGCACATGTACAGTACAAAAAAAAAAAGATAATGCTACATACATATTGCAAAAGATTTTAAATGAAACAAAATAAATTCAACTGAATGAAATTGATGAAAATGAAAAACATCACGTAAATCCCTAAAATGACGGCAAGGACACAATGAAAATATAAACATATTAAATGAAAAATAATGAAACAATGAAACACAAAAACCTACGAAATGCGAATAAAAATTATTATTAAAATGGCTTCGGGTGAAAAATTTGATTGATCTGAAGTGTACACAACGCAGTTGCCATATCCTTCCTCCGATGAATTCTTCGCTATATTATATTAAAAGTAGGAAGCAAAAAACAAGTAAATAGTATCGCAAGGAAGTAGGAAAAAAATGTATAAATTTCTTCCATGCCGGTGAGCGTGTGCGCACCCACCTCGCAGCGTTTTCCATCGTTTTTATTTTTGGGTATTTTCATATTTATAAGATAATTGAAAGCGGGTATTGCCAAATTAACGTCACTATGTAAACAATAAAGTGTGCATGCAGCACTCGGCGAACTTC
The DNA here is from genome assembly GCF_002237135.1 of Teleopsis dalmanni. NCBI lineage: Eukaryota > Metazoa > Arthropoda > Insecta > Diptera > Diopsidae > Teleopsis > Teleopsis dalmanni. Next base: position 170,854,301 of record NC_051847.1, read on the forward strand.
ATGCTACTTCATGCTTCATATCCTGCATACGTGGTACAATTCAGAGCATGTAACTGTATGTAAAATGAATAGTGGGTGCGGATAAGAATAAGGGTACGTGGGTGTAGCTGATTTCTTTTCGACTACAACAACAACGGCTGAAGTCATATCGAATGCGAATACATTAACTACATCGACGGCATGAGCAATTCTGATGGTGAGTGTGATTGTGATTGTGATTGTGATGGTTATGTTGAAGGTGAAGGTGATGGTGATGGTGATGGCAAGGCGAACGACAGCGTACATCCTTTGTATACATAAGCGCTTTTATTGTTTTCACCAGCAATTCCTGTTGTTCCTGCTTGTTGTTTTCTACACTTTAAAATTGTACACAGATTTATTAAATTGCATTCGTACTCATTTTAAATTGTGTATTTTGTTGCCTGCAGCGGCGATTTTATATCGTTTCGATTTAGTTTCATTTCGTCCAACTTCCGCTGCTTCGACATTGGGTCTGCTTACTTTCTGTACTCGTACATCTAAAGAAAAACAAGAAACAGTGCCCTTACAATGCAACTTACAAGTATACGTCAAGCTCTTTATTTTTTTTTTCTTTTTTTTGCTTTTCTTTTTGTTTTTTGTAGATATTTTAGAAGACAGAAAAATCGCCATTAAAATTTGAAATGAATGAACTCTGGATTGCTTCTCTTATATTACAAGTCCCAACTGCTATGATCTTCCTTCGAAGGAGAGAAGGAGTTGTTTGTATTTTTTATTTGCGCAATTTTTTCTTTTCTTTTTTATTTATTTTCAACTTGTAAAGAAAGAAACATTACAAGATATTACGTTAGAAAGTTAAAGAGTTTGCTTACAACGAAAAAAGCATTAGTGGATATTAAAAAATGCGATTAAATGCAATATGTAACGAAGGAAGGATTTTAGCAATATTGTTCAATAAGTCAATATGATTTGAGTAAAAAAAGTTGTCATATTTTTTAACAAAATATGTTTAATAATCTCCAGTTAACAAATTTAACAATTTGATGTTGTTGTTATTGTTGTAACCCGTTGCAATCTACTTGTGAAGTTCTTTTGGGACGAATGACTCCGGCATGTAGACCCGGCCATTCTTGTACTGTGTCCTTTCTTTTTTCTACATTTTAGGATCAACAAGGGATACTGTTTCTAGGTCTTGGAATCATATGATAGCACAACTGATCAATTTAGTCGACTACCATATCAGATAGTTGACGACCTTGAGACTAGACCTTGTAGACATTATTCTTCTTTTTTAATCAATAACGAAAAAAAATGGTCACATTTTTGAAGAAAGTATATAAAATAATTTATAGTTAAAAAATGTAATCATTTAATCAGAGTCAAAAATAGATTTAGGCCTACAACCTAGGATGTTGATCCATACCTTTGCAAACAATATGTGTTCATTAATTCGCCGTATCTTTTTCGATATAATCAATACATATTTTGATACCTTAAATTTGTTAAGATTCAATTTTTAACATTGGTTTGATATCCTAGATGAGTTTCGCGGCTGGAGGTCAAATATTAACTCAAACATTAAGATATATATATATCTATATCTATTTATATCTATATAACATATATATATCTATATGTATATATTTACATATAAATATAATATATGTAATTTATTATAATATAATAATAATATATCATGTCAGTTTATATTTCAATGGTTACTTTCCAAAAGATTACGAGTACGTAACTTAATGTGTTCTTAATTTCAAACAATTTCACTTTCGCACTGCAATAATATATTATTATTTTATTTTGTTTATTATTATACATGAAAAATTTACAAGACATTCCAAAGCTTTTTCTTCTAGGAGAATAGGAGGAAAAAATGGCCTTGCAAAAAGAGACAATACATTTCAAAACAAAACGAGATCGACTACAGTTTTTAATCTTTTTTAAGATTTTTTGTATTAGAGAAGTTTTGAACAGTAGTAAACTGTAACAACAAAATTTTTATATATATTTAATTAGTTGAATTTTTAGTTGATCATATAGCTGTTTTAAGTATTGCCAAATACCCATCATCAGTGGTATTGGAATTATTCCGTAATTATAATTTTTTTTTGAAACTTCAAGTATCAAGGGTTGAACTCGTACCCTTCCAAATTTGAAGCTCAGAGTCGGTGTTTATTAGCCAACTGCTGTATTAAATGTTCCAAAGCTGTACTTGACTTGTGTGTAATATACTGTAGAAGTGCATTAACAAATTCACTTCCTGTGTTATATTAAAACAAAATTATAAACCAGCTGTAGAATAAGTCAATTAATTAATTACAGTAATTTTTTTTTGTTATTGATTTTTTTTTGTAATTTTTTTTTAGTTATAATAATTTTTCAATACTATTCTTTATTTCCTACTCAAAACCTCTCTTTTAAACACAATAATTTCTATTAAATGTGTTAGTTACTGAAGTTAAAAGCAAATTTATTATTTTTTTCTTATTTTTCTTTTTTAACTCCTTATTTGGTAGATTGAAATGTATCTTTGGAATTGAATTAATTTGAGTTCACTTAGTACATTGTGACCGAAAAGCTTTCGGAAATTCTCATTTAAAATTCGCGCGCTGTATATTTTTCGATATTTTAAGTTTATGTAGTTTGGCAGCACTGTCCTTAATTACTATGCCAAAAATGAGCGCGATCTGTCAGACAGTTCGTTTACGGCAGCTGTTGAAACCAGTTCACCTCAGTAGTGCGTTGCGAAAAAAACAATGGAAAAAAATATTGAACAAAGAGTTTGCATCAAATTTTGTTTTTCGAACGAAATTTCGTGTGCAGAATCGTTGCGAATGCTACAAAAGGCTTATGGGGAATCAGTTTTATCGAAAACTCAAGTTTATGAGTGGTACAAAGCCTTTCAGGACTGTCGTACGACCGTCGAAGACATGCCGCGTTCTGGACGACCTTCGACCTCTACCACCGACGAAAACATTGAAAAGGCAAAGGAAATCGTGTTCAAAAATCCTCATGTGAGTGTTAGAGAGATAGCACGAGAGCTAGGCATCGGTCGTGAGATGGCTCGTTTGATTTTGGTGGACAATTTGTGTATGCGACGTGTCAACGCCCGGCTTGTTCCGATTCACCTCAATTTGTTCAACATTATCAACGATTTTAAGGCCAAACATTCAATAAATACCATCGAACAGCCACCGTATTCACCTGATCTTGCACCGTGTGACTTTTTCCTGTTTCCCAACCTCAAATTACCACTCAGAGGAACGCGTTTTGAATCCATAGAAGACGTAAAACAGAATTCGCAGAGGGAACTCAAAGCCATACCGGAAAGCGCCTATAAAAAATGTTTTGATGATTGGAAGAAACGTTGGCATTTGTGTATCGCTTCTAATGGAGCATATTTTGAAGGAGATAAAACAAATATTGATGAAGATTAAGAATTTTGCGTTTTATTTAAAATTTTCCGGAAACTTTTCGGTCACAATGTACTTTTGAAAACTTTGTTGATGTTCTCGAGATTAAAAAGATTTTTATTAATTAAATTTTAAAGATGACTGACTTTATATCTTTAAATACTTCAAGTAATTTGTATAGAGTTCGATTCGTGACTATTTTGTTAAGTTAACGATTTTAAATTTAATAACTCTTTAGGTATATAGTATATTTTACCGTTTGATGTATTTTATGAATAACAAATCTATTATTTTAAAATAATTCTATTTGGTACTTTCAACTACTTAAAATTGAAAATTTTAAAATCTGAAATTGTGAATTTTTAATAAAAATTCACATAAATAAAATTATGCAATATATTTCACAGATAGTGCCAAACACATACATACACTCACATACGAGTAACATAACAAATGTTCTCAATACCTAAAATGGACAAAAGGATATTATAAAAGATTTAGAATTTGTTTGCCAACGGATGATGTATTGTTGTTGTCATCGAGTGGAGCTTAGATTTACGACTATGATGGATTTGGTCATGATGGGCATGCTGAGCACAGATATGCCGTTTTCGATGTAAAAATAAGCAAACAAATGCTATAAAATGCTATGAAATGCTCAGCTATAATATGAGGATTGAATGAATTTTTGTTATAATAACTAAAAAATCCTTTGCATTAAAATTTTTTTTATGTTTTTCTTATATTCATATGCTAAAATTTTAAATCTTTTTAAAGTATATAAAATCTATTTTATTTTTTAGTTTGCGTTGAACTTAGCTATTAGTGATTTGATTTATATAATGTTTTTTTCGGCATTTATTTTGATAAATTAAATACAAAATAAAATTGACGCAAATGGTATTATTCATAAATTATTTAATTTTTTATGAAATTTTATTAATAATTCAAGCAAAAATTTAAATGGCCAACAACGACCAACTAAAGTGTTGTACCCAAATTGAGTGTTGGTTTTGTGACTGTTGCTGCCACAGAATCGTTACTGCTTCAGTATTAAGCGAATAGTCAATATTTGAAAAGGATTTTGTTTGTTTATTATTTGCTCCAATACACACACAGACACACACACACATACACATATGCACTCAGTAAAACTGTTGTTATGTGTATAGACAAATATACCCAGTTCGGTGTTAGTTGGTGTTAACTTTTTAATTATAAAATATTAAAATATAAACTCACACTTAAATTCATATGTATGACCGCCTTTTTGACCACATATAAACTACACAACAAGCCATACTCCCAAAAATATTCCGACCTCTTCCACACCTCATCGCGCAAATTAAAAATTGTAAAACAATAGTTAGCATTCCAATCGCAATACAGTAGTATCTTGCGATAAATAACACTTTTAATTATATTAAGTTTTATCAGCAGCTAATGTATCTCATATTTAAACTGTATTCTCTTATAAATTAGATAGGATAGTTTAAGCGATCCATGCATATAATATCAAATTTTGTTTACACCCAATACCAATTTATTAACAATCGAATACTCTAAATCATATTATGTTTATTATATTGTGTATAAATGTATTAATTATAAAATATTACAGTACTTGAAGATAAGATATAACTTAAGTGACCGTATCATCACCTCTTAAGAATTGATAGTGTTTCTCTTCAAAGCTGTTAATTATTACTCAAAGCTCTCAAATATTATTCTATATACAAGTCTGTTAATCTATATAATATCCTGCACATATACACGGTTAGATTTTACACATTCTCCTGATTTTAGTTAAGTTAACTTTTAGGTTGAATATGGATCAAAATCCAGATTATTCTATGATAATATTAAAAGCCATACGAAAGCAAAAATAGAATGACCGACTTATACGAGAACACAAATTTTGTCATTCCAAACACAGATGTAAAGCATATTGTCTTCTAAGCCTATAATACTACAGGTATATATTAGCAACGCTAACTTTTTATCTGTTCTCTAAGCCAAAATTTTTGTTGTTTATAATGGCGGTGGCAATAAAGTTAAACCCAGCATTGAAAATATAATAGGCGAGTGATGCATGTTTCTGCTAGTACCGAACATATACTTCGTACTGCCCTTATTTATTCGTAAGTCTACTTTTGCAGATTTCTTTTCAATAACTACAAAAGCATCAGTAACGCCACTTTTGCTATGCCCAATTATGTCGATGTCATCAGCTATGGAATACTAGTGGGACAAAGTTGCATGTTAATTTTCGAAGACTGAAATTTTAAGTAAAACAATACATAAAGACTTTGTTTGTAGCTAATTGCATCTTAATGTATAATATATATTACATAAAAACTTTAAAATATATGAGCTTTTAATAGCTGGACCTTGAAGTAGAACGATTTATTAAGAATATGAAAGGGGATTACAAATTGCTATGGAACACAGAGTAGCTTGAAGAGCTGAAGCTCTCTCAAAATGATTCGGAGAAGTTTATTTCTAAATATATATATATGTTATTGACAATTAAAGTGTGGCCAAACAAAATTTCTGTCTACGTTCAGAAAGTGGCAAATTTTCTCTGGAGCCATATCTACTGAGAAGCTTATTGAAAAGAATGACGAAATTCTAACCTTCAAAATTCATATAATCATTTTCAGAATAGGATGGAATGAAAACACACCAAAGAAAGAAATAGTTCTACAGATCAGAAGAAAGAAGCATTTTAAAATCGTTCTTCAGATTGCTTCAACTCTTCATTTTTAAATTGATACAATAATATATTCTAATGGTTTCCACTGTAGTTTGAATTTATTGTTTTTATTATTATTTCAAATTTAAATTGATTACATGCAAAATCTAATGGAGTCAGAGTATGAATTGTTTCCGTTTAAATATTTTAAAATTCAATATGCATAAATTGTTACAAAAATACAATGAAGAACACTGAAAAATTTAGTAATTTAGTGTAGCAATTATTTATGTGGAAAATAAATAAAATCAAATTAATCAAATAAATGCAATCAAATCATATGCATGTATGATGTATTTTAATTTTTTTAATAGAACAAAAGTATATTTGACACTAATGAGTTCGTTAACGCTAACTAAACGCATTTTTTATAGTTTATTAGTCTGAGAATAATAAATTTGTATTAAAAAAATGCCTTAAAAAATATTGAAATTTATTTTAAAAATCTATAAATTAAATTTTCTTCATCATTAGTTTATTTAAGCATCATAAAAATCAGGTATGAAACCAGAAATACAAAAATTTCATTATGCATTAGATTTTAAGGAATTTGTTTGATTTTTAACTTAAATAAGATAAATTATTAAAAATAGTCACATATATTAAAAATGGAGAATCACCGACTTTAACTTAATGAAATAGACTTTCATATATTTTTGCAATCATTCAACCGTTTCTAACTTTTTCCTATTACTTATATTAACAACGAAAATCATTAATGAAAACCAAACCAATCTAATTGTCTTATTTATATTAAAAATAAATCAAAAGTCCAAATTAACATTCCACAAAAATTATTTTTCAGAGTTATTATACATTATACACACATCTTTTTACATTATTAACATAGATTTTTTTAAATATTGGGTGAGATGAGTTATCAAATGTAGTATAAATGTAGAGACCCGTGATGACCTTAAGCAAAATGAGGAAGAAGAATTACATTATCTTTTAGCTACTACACAGGTTCCCAGTCTTAGCAAGAAGAAGAGTTACAATTTTTAAAAACTATTCTTCAATGATACTGAAAGTACCAAAGTTCGAAGAAATCGATAAACGTGAGTTTAAGGATAACTTTTTAATCAGAAATATACATATTAAAGTCAAACTAGATCAATACGGATAATATTTTTAAGCGAACCCTAGGAACATGAACAAGACCTATTAATGTTGAAAACTTTACTCAGATTCACTCATACCGGTTAATAAAAGTACATTAATAATGTAGATAATAAGAACAGTAGCACAGAAAATAAACAAGAAAAAAGTAAAAAACAATGAAAAAATATTCATATCTTCACCAGACTAACTAGTTACAGTTCTAAAATAAGAAAATAAAAATATATAATGTAGGTACGTTATGTAAATACCCCACTTAATTTTATTAACAATGTTTTTTTAATTATTCAAATTAAAGTTTATCCCTATGAACAATAAAACATAACTAATTCGAGAATATTCGTATGCAAACCTTTCCTCTTAAATTAGTTTTTAGTCAATCTTACTATCTCTTTCGTTGTGGGTTTAACTCAAAGGCCCCGACCACAATTTTATTTATGAACTTAGAAAGAATGTGATTCAACCAGCCTTACTTTTGTTTTATTATTTATTTGATGAATTTTTAGATGTGATTATCTGTAACTGTTTATTGGTGAAATTTAGGTACCACCTTCTTTTTAATATCTACCAGAAGCATTCCTTAAGAAAATTTGGAAAAGAAATTACAGAGGCATACATCAAAATTTTTATTAGTGAATTATTGGTTATCGTTTTAAGATGCAGATCCTTTGTAATCCAAGCCTTCCTTAAATTGATATACTTATATATTGGCGAAGTCAATATTTAACGATAATAATGGTACATATCCTGTGACTTCTTTATTTCCATGGTATTGAAACAGTTTGTTGTGTTCCACACTTTATTAATAAAATCCTGATGTTTTCTTTAATTCCAAGATATTCAAGTAATTTGATGTCTCCACACTATCATTAATAAAAATCTGATGTTTTTTTTTACTTCCAAGCTATTTAAACAATTTGATGTCTTCCATACTATTATTAAAAAAACAACTAATACATTCTTTACTTCCAAGATATTACAACAGTTGGATATATTCCATACTATTATTAAGAAAAAACGGATGGTAAGTATTTCTACTAATCCGAATGGATGTGATTTTAGCAATGTTGCTTTTAAAACGTACTTTAACACACGGAAACCATTGGTATATCGGATTGTTAGACAGTTTGTATAAACATGCAGAATATACTGAAGGACTATCAGTAGGATATTTCGGAAACTTTAAAAAATTATTAAAAGAAGTAAGTTAAAGAGTAAACTATGACGAAGAAATAAACAGACCATAGAAAAACTTAATCACTAACGAACATCTTTCTAAACGAAACCTAACAAAATGCAACAGACCCATAGATAGTCTACGTGATAGAGTATCTATGGGTATTAATTAAAACTTCTGAATATATTCAGTATATATTAAGAGTCGTATAATTGTAAGTCCAATTAATTTTACATAAACCCTATTAGTTCTATTAGTTTTATAGCGATTGTTCACTATGTTTACTAAAAGTTCTGCATGACTAGGTTTATAAATTTTTATTTATTAAATCAGTTAACAATAAATTTCAATAAATTTTATTGGTCGTCTCATCTCACATAACATAAAATCTAAATATTAACAAAGTAATCGCTATTAAAAGTCGCCCGTCTATGACACGACATTCCCTCAACCGCAAAGAACAAGTGTCAACTTTGTATGGCAACAATAAAATTCTGTCAACAATAGAAGCAGAAATAGCAACGGCAACGGCAACAACAACAACGACAACAAAAATAAAACCAACAAAAACAACATCAAGCGCAATAAGAAACTACAAAACAAAAAAATGTATATAAACAATTTGTTGACAATTTTCTAGCAGAAGATTTGTGAGGTACGGCAGGTTGTGTTGTTTTATTCGTTGGGAATGATGGAAGAATGGAAGAATGGAAGGATGGATGGATGGAATGATGAAATGATGAAACAAACAAAACTTTATTGTCTCTTTTTATTAACTAAATCTTATGGAGTCCTGAAAATTAAGTAAATATTGTCTTATAGCCAAATGGTACGCACATACACATACACATGCACATACACATAGACAGACAGTGTTGCTCGTTTTTAATATTGAAGTAATGTGTGTTCTGTTTGTCATTTGCTTCGGATGAACCAAACATTTTATATAAGTGCATTTCCAAATACGTGCTAATATAAATGTTTTATGTCTAACTTTGAAAATATCTACATATGAGTGAAATATATAATTTATTATCAAATAAAATTATATTAAAAAAATTAAAAAATAAATTCATAGTTAATTTTAATTATCAAAACCTTATTGTATTCTTAATACTAAAATTAAATAATTTTTTTTTTGAATTTTAGTCAAAAGTAAAAGTATACCAAAAGTATACTTTTTTATTATACCAACTGTTATATTGGCTATTCAAATATTTGTTAAAGTAAAATTCTCCTACAAACCAAAAAAATAAACTTGATTTGCAAACGCACTTCTGCACTTAACAAATTCAATTGGCAATCGCCTCACAACAACATCAACATCGCAACAAGTCCTTCTGCAATTTAATTTGCATTTTGGTGTGTTGGCGGAGTACAACAAAGACTCCTATTTGCACAAGGCAGGCAGGCAGGCAAGCAGGCAGGCAACATTTCAATGCGCGATTCTAACAATGGAACCTGGCCAAACAGTCAAGTAATATTGTTTAAGTGCAGATTGAGGAAGTAAACGCAATTTTCAGCGAAAAATAGAAACGCGAAAAAATGTTTCGTATTGAATACAATACACTGTTCAAATTGATGCATAGGTGATGGATTACAGATTAAGCTGGTATGTGTTTATTTATCGTATAGGAATATATAATGAAAGTTTTACAAATAAAAAGTTATACCTATGAGCACAAAATCTAAAAAGATTTTTAAATCTAATATATTTATCCATGAAATAGGATCAAGATTGATCATATACTAGACGATATTACGCCATATTACGTGTCAGTCTGTTTGGTTTGAGCCAAACTTTGAAAACTTTTTCGGTCTGCTTACTAAAGGTATACACTTTAGAATGATGTAGAAATTGTTAGAGAATTGGAGAATGACAGATTGAAAGAAATAGAGTATACGTCTTATCATTCAACTCAACAAATAATTATATGAGTACAAAATATATAAAAATTAAAATATCTGATGTATTTAATCAGGTTGTTCCATAAAGAATCATCGCATACAATCTTTATAAGAAAACTTTGGACAACAGTCGAAAATGTGGGGAGTTAGTCTGTTCTGAGTGAACTTATCAACATTTGAAAATCCGTATTCGGCTGCTTTTTGAAAGTATCTATTTTAGAACGAGAGAAATTGATAAATGATAATCGATTGAAACTGTTCCGATAGTTGCGATTTTTATAAACAATTTTATTAAATACATATGTACGCTTTAAGTAAAATTAGTAGAACTTAGCAGAATTTGTATAGAAACACACGTAAGAAAAAGTTACCTATGGTTTTAAGGAAGCTTTGTCACTTTAGAATGATCAAGAAATTAATAAAGAGAGAGAGAGAGAGAGAGAGAGAAACACATTGGAGAAGATAGAGCTCTACTATTGATATCCTGTTCTATTAAAATAAATATTAATTGGTATTTATTGGCTACACACTGAAGGTGTCCATTTCTTTATTATTACAACATTTACAATAGTTTTTCTTACATTTTAACTTGTACACATTTCTTCTCTATAAGTAGTAAAAATTTACTTACTTAGTATTTACTTAAAATTTACTTAGTAAAAAAGTTAGCAATGGCTTTGAACACCACACTTTTTCACCACACTTCGAAGCGATCGAATACCCCTCATGTTATAGGCACTACATAAACAGAGTTATAGGCACTTCAAGTCCATATACTTCGTTGCTATTGTTATAAAAAGTAGAAAGGTAATTGAATACGCTTAACATATATTCGGTATATATGTATGTAGTACTTATATTCTAATTTTTAAACTATATGTTATCAGAGAAAAAAGTTATTTTTTAAAAATAAATTAAAATTAAGAACAAATTTTAAAAATTGAATCATCAAGTATATTTTAAAGATAATATCTTTTATTCATCAATTAAGGAAATTATGCACAATATTTCATTTTAATAAAAAAAAACATATAAGATTTAAGCTGACAGTGTAAGGCTTTGTTGTTCAGCGTAGCATAAATGTAGATTTTATTTGCCAGCTGAAGTTGTAGCATTTGCGTTGTTATTATTTTTTTTTCTTTTTTTTTCTTTTTTTCTTGTTCTATTGTTTGGGCTCTTAACCGAAGGCGCTGTTTGCCAATTTCCACTGAAAACTTTGCAAGGCGGCTTATACGCGTTTACACTTGTAGAAATTTCACATAACAGTGGAACTAATTGAATACGCAAGTAAACGCACATGAAATATGTGTGTATACGCATGTGTTTGTTTGTGTATGTGTGTGTGTGTGTTCCTGTTATTTGGCGTATATGCACTCGTACCCAGCGGCACCATTATGCCAGCGCTGAAAAAGTAAGCGAGGAGGTAATAGCTCTTCGTTTTTATTTTTCTTTGTTTTCAACATTTGTGTTCGACACAGGCAATTTCGGGGTTGAAATTATAAAAGAATGAAGAAGAAAAGCAAAGGAGTATTAAGAATTTCTTGTTTTGCCTACATTGTATACATTTAGTCTGCTTTTGATTTTAGTGAAGTGCGTACAGTGAACAATTTTTAATTTTTAAAATCAAATAAAAAACAAAAATATAAATAAAATATAATTTGTAATTTCACATAAACTCACTGTAAGTATATGCAAAATTAAGTAAATATATTTAAAATGATAATTGAAATTTTTGTTTTGTATTATGTAAATGCTACTGCGTCAAGAACGATTAATTGACCAATGTGCTGCGAATGCAGTGATTCTAAAGCAATGGGTAATCAGCTGTAGTCATGTAGTCAGCTGTTTCAATTGGAAAATTTTACAATTCAAACTGAGGAGGATTTAATTCAGTTTAACGAAAACATCACTGCCGTTGAAGTAGTTGTAAGTTAAATTATATATGTTTCTTACTTTCAATTTCAACTTATTAATATATTCACATGTAACAATTTTACTAATTCATACATTTCTTTTCATCTATTACGTTATTTATAGACTGCATCAATGAGACGCGTTATTAAAAAACAACCAATTACGCGAAAGATTTCGTGAAATTTTGGAGAATGGTACCCAAGGCAAGAAGTCCTTAAGAGCGTTAGAGAATGTGACAGCAGCACTTTTTGGTATGGTATATTGTACATAATTAACTTTAGCGTATACAATAACATACTTTTGTATTTACAGATGCTTTAAGTACAGATGGTAAGCCGGAACAAGTGATCGAGTCGAGTCTGGAAATCTCTTCAAGGTTTTAGTAACAATTTCCAGAAAAATATTCATATATATAAGTATGTTATATTTTTTTATGTAAATATTAATATTTTAATTGTATAAAACATAAATATAAAATATAATTTATCCAAAAAAATTTATAGTATTTTATTTAAAAAT
>NC_051847.1:170867196-170875900 GCF_002237135.1 Teleopsis dalmanni
ACAAGAGCCCCAGCACCAGCTCCAGTACCAATACCAAGCATTGGCACCAACACCAACACCGGCAGTGGCAGTGGCAATGTTTGTCAGGGAGACGCGCGAAGCTGTGCGTTCCACAAGGAAGTCTGCATACTGGCACTTTCCTAGCTAAAGTGTTGGTGTCAAGGACGTGAGGATTAACGACATCATTTTTGTTGTCGTTCTCATAGTACTCGTCGCCGTTGCTGTCGCCGTTATCGTTGCCGCTGTCGTTGTCGGTGTCGCTGTCGGTGTCGTTGTCGTTGTCGTTGTCGTCCGCTGCTGCACTCGACAAATCGAAATTGTGTGCTTTGGCAAAATATTGGCACAAGAAATCATTCCTTCCTGATGAATGATATGAATTGTGAACTGATGAGTGTGACGAGCACGACAGTGAGGGCAAGTAAAACTAGTGCATACTTAAGAGTGGTTAAGATTGGGTATGGAAAATAGTTTCCATACAGTTACCAAGTAACTATGAGTAATTGAAGTTGGTGTAAAATTCTGCTTTCATATTTATGCATATTTCATTTTATGCATTTTGAATGCGTGAACACACTTCCGAAGTTTTGCATTCGCATGAGTTATGCCCACAAACTACTCGTTCATCTAACTATTGTTTTACATGTGGAAGTATCTTAAGTTGAAACTGTTTTCAGCAGCTTTAGCTGGTTTAAGCTGCTTTAAATTAAAATTAGTAGCGTTTTAAGCGGAGCATGAAAATTACTTTAAAAAATTTGTTAAGTGAACTATGTGGGCACGTGAATATTCATCAGTGAATCAGTGCTCAAAGAGTTTTAAATAAACAAATACACGCGTTGGCAAGATTACATTTCCATTTTCGCTTTGAAGCATTTCATCCAAATTTGCTCCAATTTATGCTACTCCTTCCTATGCTCTTTTACTCCGCTACGAATTGTTTGTTGTTATTTTTTCCGTGCACGTTTTTACTTTTTATAAGTGCTTGCCTCGAATGGATGAATGAATGGATGGATGAATGGATGCTCACAAAAAATGAAGTAAAATTGAAACTTATTATCTTGGGATTAGTTTGTCTGTGATTTGATTGTTGCCGCTGCAAAACAAACACACCCTTCGAATTTCGTTACAGTGTTGGACGGCCGGGTGCCACTGCAGCCACCGCAGCCACTACTGCAACTTAACATGCAATTAAGAATTTGTTAACCGTTTGCAAATTTTAAGTGCTTAACAGCACTGTTCCGTTCTGTTCTATTCTCTTAGTATGTTTTCGAATGTGAATGGTCACACAAAATTAGGCACCATATCTTCATCATCGGTGATGTTATATCGGCCTTTCGTTACTGTTCCAACTGTTCCAAGCATTTTTTTCCTTTTTAGCATTCTTTACATTTAACACCAACATCGAGTAGCTCAGTTTTTGCTGAAATATGTTGAGAAGATTCTTGCTCCTACCACCATATCTCCGCATGAAGTCTGATGTTTTATGCCATTACGGTCTTCATACGTAGGTCCTGTCACCCTTCAGCGTCGTCACTATACTCGTAGCTCTTGTTATTTTTCTGACTTTACGGTGAAGTTGACTGCGCCATGGCGTGCTTCTACTGTTTATTCGCTCATTTTGTTTGTCTGTTTGAACTTTCTCCTGTTTCGTTTGCATTTGCAAATATTTCTGATGTCTGAGTCAGTAAGTGCAGTGATGGTACTTACTAGTTGTACTCGTTCCATCGTTTGGAACTATAACGTTAATGCACTTGTACTGCCTGCCTGAGCTGTATGTCGTGCAGTTCCGTTGGCTGCACCACTATCAGTGTTATAGTCGTGTATGGAACTTAAAGTATGGGACACTTTGGTGCTAGCACTCGTTTATGTGAAATAGTTTGTTAGTTTATTGTTGTTAGTGTAAAAAGTTAAAATTGTTGACGTTGACGGAAACGGAGACAGAGACGGAGACGGAGTCGCAGTTGGAGTCGGATACTGAATCGTAGACGTAGACTCAATAGCAGCCAACTGCTATTTCATAGCTTTCTCATGGCATTTCTCCATCCGTCAAGTGTTCCGGAATTGTGAAGTGGATCGAACAAATATGTTTACATTTAGCACATGTGCAATTATTTGATTAAACTGTAAAAAGTACACAAAATCAGGCGCGTTCGCTTACTCGACTTACTACTAAAATATTACTTACTCGTTACATGCAATGCAATGAATGAGCTGTAAGCTGTGAGCTGTGAGCTCTGAGCACTGAGCTGTTAGCTGTTAGAGTTGTGGGCTTGGGTTAGGTTGGGCTGATTGGGCTGTTATATGTAGGTAAGCAGCGCAAAAGGCGGACAGCCAATTCGCCCAACAGGCGGACCACTTGTTTTGTTTGCTCTTATACAATCAAGCTTAATGCAAAACGAAAACAAATTAAAATCAAACTTTGGAATCACTCTGCACTTTCAATACGAAATTTATGCAAATGAACCCATTTAACAAACGAAGTAAAATATCTTCAAATATTTTGTAACTACGTGTTAAAAATGAAAAAAATATAATGTTTAAGTTGTGAGGAAAGGAAATGAAATCAAAAAAAATCAAAAAAAAATAAAAAAAAATTAAATAAAATATATAAAAAATTTTGTTAAAAATAGAAATCAATTTTAAGTTTATTTTGCAATTATTTTTCATTGAGGAAATATTATACGTGGGCGGTATATTGATTGCTCTTACTTGATTTAGCATATGTTCGTAAAATGTCTAAAATAAAAAGGATTAATCAATTAAATGTCAGTTCTGCAATTGTAAACTCTCTAATGATATTTTGTGATAGATTCAATATTAATCTAATAATATTTCAATATTATGTGATAGATTTTAAAACTTTAAAACGATGTTAAATATTCTAAAAGGTGTATATAATATATAATATATAAGTGTATATAATAGAGATATAGCCAGCGCATTTTAGTCACTTTTAAAAAACTTTTAAGCTCCTAATTTCCATAATCACAACTAAAATATTAGAGTTAACAATAGTTAGATCGGAGTCAGTATTTTGTTAATTCATACTACTAAAGGTGTCTATACTCTATCTTAAATAGTATCAATGGTGTTTGCATGCACAAATATAAAAACTATAATAAGAATTTAGTTTTATTTTACTTGTATTGCTTATAACAATAGGTCCGGTTCTCAATTCATTTGAACCAAACTTACTTCTATAAAATAAACTGTCATGTGAATCTCATGTGAACCCTCAAAAACTAATAAAGAAGAATATATAAATATTCCTATCAAAATTTTGGCAGAAATCCAATATTCGAATCACCAATACGTCTATCTTATAATAATTTCAATAGTATTTGCATGCACATAAGTAAGATTTTTATTATTAAATTTAATTTCATTTTAAGTTTGAACGTTTTTGAGAGACTTATCAAAGTGGGACCCAATTCTGATCCAATCTGACTTTTATAAGACGAGTAGCCACGTATACTTAGGCTCTTCAAAAGTAACGAAAAAAGAATATGTAAATATCCTTACGTAAATGTTGGCACGATTTTTTTATCCTAGCCAATCCCATTTGCTAATGAACTTTAGTTTAGACAAGTGAAAGAGTTAAGTCTACCTTATGACACAATACACACTTGGCTGAAGAATAAAAAGGACAAAAACTGGCTTGCAATATAACATTGAATGCTCTATACCATTAGTATTAGTGTGAAAAATTAAACTTTGCTTTATAAAGAAATAATTACACCTAAACTATTTTATAGTTGTGCTTCTTATAGCAATGCTGTTCTATATCCACCATTAAAAAACCTCAAAATATTCACGATATGTACTAAGACTTATACTAAAAGTCCCCAGGCATATCAGAAATAAAGATATATACAGAGATTTGAGCGTCAAGAGTATAGAAAGGTTTATCAAAGATAGAGCGCTGAAATTATTTGTTTCTGTGGACGCTAACACTGAATCAGAACTGCACTCTCTTGATTCAAATGCAATATATAATCCATCAGAAAAATAATCAGGACTTCAAGTTGTATATCTGTAAAATCAGCTGAATATCTTTTCATCATAATTAACTCTTGCTACAGTGGATGATTCCCAATATAAATGAGGAAAAGTGCTTTAGTCACTAACTCGCATTTTACCAAGCAAAGATGAAGAAGACTACTTTATATGTCATTATTTGGAATCATGTCTGAATTTATTATTGATTTATTATCTAGGGACTTTAACCTCTCTAATTTACCACTTAAAGCGTAGTATATAATTTGATTTTATTGGTTTAATAAAACATATAACAATATTTATAATAATAAAAGGTTAAAATATTGTATTTAGATCAATAACGTCAAAGCCAAGTCAAATATGTTTTTCTATTATTCAAGTTATCAGCTTTAAATTGAAATTAATTTTTTTTAATTGTGAACCTAATTTCATTTGTCTTCCTAAAAACAGTTGTCATTCTATTGTAAATAAAACATTGAACAAAAATAACAAAAAATTAAATAAAAAACATAATTTAATAATAAATAAAAAAAATGTTATATTTGACAACGTCTTCGTAATTATTTCAGCTTTTAACGTCATTCCTATTTGTATTTGCACAGTTGCTCCGAATGGGGAACGTACCAAGATAACTGAATTGTCAGGAGCATGCTAAGGTGAAATATGTTCCATTGTTAAATTATCTAAGAAATCGTTAAAGAAACCGGGCAGAAAAATTATAACAACAAACATGATCGGGCAAATGTTTTGTGACAGCCTCCACAAAAAACAAAAAAACAGTTGAACTGACACTGATAATGATAGAATTGAATCCGTATTGACATAGCAGATACATGTAACAGAATATTATCAGACAAGAACGTACATTCGATTAAATTTACCCAAACGTTTAATAGAAATTCGATAAAGTGATTCTCTATTCAATGTCGGTCCTTGTGTTATGACTTCTGTGTTGTTATAGACTTTCTAATAATGTTATGTTTTAGCCAAATTGTTTATCTTACAGTTTGTTGGCAACAGTCGCAAGATACCAAGATACTCATAGCTTGCACAAGTCAAAACACACGTCAAATGTTTGTTCAGTCGTCGTATGATCGTCTATTTTGACTTGACTTCCGTGCATTGTTAAAAACATGTTTAGAAATACCCACTTCGGGTCGGATTGGAAAAACTCAAATACAATGCAAAATTCATACATTATCCATTTATGCTATACAAACAAACGTCTGCCTACAATTTTACGTCAACTGTTCATTTCAGCCAAAACATATTTTTTTCCCCTTAAGTTTTGTTAACTAATGCCGTAAATATCTCTAATGCTACCAAAACATTGTATGACAAAAATGGAAAAAAAGCAAAATAAATAAATAATATATTTCATTCGAAGCAGACAACAATTGATCTTCGTTATTGTATGAATTCAAGAAAAAAACAACACATCCGGACTTAAAGAAAAGAGTAGAAGAAAACAGAAACCAATTTTCTATAGGGCACAGAAAATCCATTTACGGTAACGTTTTTTGAATACCGAAATGCAAAAAAAAAATGCGAAGATCACTGAATCATTGATATTTTCAGAGCATTTTACTTATCAATGCACGATCGTACTTTTGAAACCATTATTATGCAAAAAGCAATGCTTCCGTTCTCAATTTTAAGAAAAAAGAAGCTTTTGAAACTTTAAAAGTTAAATTGTGGCGCCTTTTTCAACAGCGCATTGTTGCCACCTTTTGTTAAATTGAGTGAATGCTTTTCTCACAACACTACCGGGAGATGACTACGTGATGTCGCTGAAACGGATGGTGTGCGGAATTTCCAACACACATTGCATGGGAATTGTTAATTGCTTTTGAACAGAGTTTTACCGATACATCTATTATTCTGGTTAGTTAAGTGGCGGTAGTGCTTCCACTTCTGTCATCTATTGTTCTACTAACTAACATTTTCTTAACAAGCTTCGCATATTAAAATATAAATAACATATCGGTTTAAAGAAAAAAAAGGTTTACTTATGCATATGTGTGTATAGGAAATAACAAAAAAAAAAATAAAATAATAATATATTGAAAAAATTTATATCTAATTTATACCTAATAATGGCAAATCATCAGTAGTAAGATATACAGTTTATAAAACTTCCTAAAAATTTATTTCACCAAAACCATTCCATCCATACAGTATTGTATTTTTATGGCTGCGAAACATTCGTCAATGGACCGGAATGCGAGAGGTCGGCAACCTTATAAATATACCTAGACCTATACCTATACCAAAATCCAGTTGGCAAAGTTAGAAGAGGAAAAAGGCAGTATCTCGAATTCCTAGGACTGTCTCAATTTCAATACATAACATAACGATGTTCCATTATTATTCTGCACATAGAGTTAATGTTGTACAAACTTATACTGAACACTCTTCTCCTTATTTTTCGGCGAACGAAATATTTTTTTATCAACTTGAAATTTTAAAGTAAATATATATAAAATAAAGCGCACTGGTACTGAAGACCGTTCTGAATGAGTTTATGATAAAAAAATGTCCAAAATTGCACTGCACATTACAGATTCACTCGAATGATATAAGTATTGTCTGATCTAAAGACTTATATACATAAGAATGCATTACATGCTTCCTATGTATTGCATCCATTTGGATATCGTTTCCAGCATTACATGATATTTATAGTCAGCATAGTAGATCTACAGAGGAAGCTATTTGTAAAGTAACTGAAAAATCGAAAAGGTATGGTAGTGTTCCTTATATCCAACTGTGGAAAATATCGATGCTATGAACAAAAGAATGGATAAGAATTATCAATAGCCCTACGTGGATTATATATCAAAATGATTTTTATTACAAAACACAAGAAATTCAGTTGCTATAGGAACTTCAATTAGAAATATCTTTGGTTTGGCGTTAGGGAAACTTAAAACATATCCATTACTTCATGGAAAAAGTATCTTCAGCATCTATACAGTATCTCCTAAAATATCAAATTTATTATTACAATTTGTAACCTTGTTTTGAACTTTAACTCATCGTTGCCAGAGATCCAGTTGTGAAGAAAAGAAAATGGGTTACAAAATTGAGTTCACTATCTTCCAATTAACTTAAAACCGTTGAGAACTCAAAAAAGAAAGAGGAAATTTTTGTCTCACAGTGTTGTTGTTAGTAATAATTTATTTAAACTGATACGTACTTAAGGTATTTGTCCTTTTCAAACCTCATCAACAGAATACAAGAACAGTTCAGGTCCATTATAGACTAATTTATGTCAGAAAAATATTTCCTACTTGTCTTGGAAGTATTTTGGTTATAATTTGTTGGTGTTACTAACTATATTATTGGCTTATCATTGGTGCTGCTGTATTGTTTTTTGTGTAGGTATTAAATATTTTGATTTATGCAGACAACTTAAATGGTTCTAAATGTTCAATGATAGGGTGCCCAGATTTAAAATATATAGTCTAGATTCCCATTTAAAAGCTGCTCTGTACGACGGAAATACTTGAGGGGCATTGCTATATATTTCGCTGACTAAAAAAGCTTGTTGAAAAATAGAGAAAATTAGGATAGACAAAGACATAATATTAATTTACAGTATTTTTGGATTATTATTCCATTAAAATATTTTTCAACATGACAACTGATTTATTTTTGGAAGATTAGAGAACGATTGAGGACCATTAAAAAAGGATTGAAAAAATAAAAAAACTTTAGTTGGTGCACATGTACGATAGATGGACGATTGGTCGTTTCGACAATTACATTTATAGATCGTGGCGGGACCCATAGCCTCTATCTGGGGCATATAGAGTGTCCAGGTAATAAATAAATTCAGCTTTCAGTCTACTAGCGATAGTACGGTAACTGAAAGTATCGATACTTATAAATGCATGATTTTTTCACAACCAACTCCAAAATAAAACAAAAGAAAAGAAACTCCAATTAGGATTAGACGATTACAGCGGAATTACCATTTTTTCGCCCACATAAAGCCACTAATTAAATTCAGAATTATTTAAGCAATTGGATTAACAGGACGTTTTGGTGCAAGACAAATATATAAACTGACCCTACCAATTACTGTGGCAATAGTACCTCATATATAATATTTAAATATTTACATAAAAACAGCAAGAGCTCTGCAGAGACCTACACTGTGGGTTAGTGAACTTTTTAAGTTAAGGCAATAAATTCATTAAATTAAAACTTACCCAAAATCGTCGTAAAACACTTACTCCAATCCAGATCGCAGTTCTTTGCTCAATGAGATGCACTTGTTGAGGAATACAGCAGCTCCCCTTATCCTACTAAAACAGCTTTGTGGCTCCAATGGCAAATACAAATACTCCAAAATATTGATCTCAGCTCGAGAAGTAAATTTGAAAGACAAGCACATGTAAGCAGTACAAGAAATACATATAAGCGCTGTTGGAGTATAATCTAAATAATCAAAATTATTTCAACGACAAGTTTGACGCCGTGACGATATCATTAATATTCAAGGTAAGGACAGAACTGATAAGGCTGAACTATGTCCCAAACGTACAAACAACTATGTTAATACTTATTGCACTCTATGCAATATGTACGAAAAAGAAGACATCATTCATCTCATGGGACGCTGCCCTATCCTGTGTGAAATTAGATGGTTCCACTGGGGAAAAACCATTTTAACTCCATCTGAATGCTATGCTTCACTAAA